>NC_041387.1:336915955-336968500 GCF_002162155.2 Triticum dicoccoides | reverse complement strand
CCCCAAGCTGCGCCATCCTCTCTTCTATTTTTTCCGAGATTTTATTTGGGAATTTCTTTGGTGTTTTTGTTTCTTTGTTTCAGGAGCGAGCGGCCTCGGAGGATTCGAGCGGCTGGTGCGTGCAATCCGCCCTCTCTAACTCGCTTGCTTGCGATTTTTGGTACGACTTTTATGGTTCGATCTGACAGCATCTTGTTTACAGGGCTAGGGTTTTGGCATCTCCGTCAAGGGTGTTCCGTTCCGTGTCCCGCGCCAGGATTTTCAGGTAACCCTACTTAGATGTCCTACTATATTCTTCGTGGCTAGCTTGCTTCCTTTTTGTTTGTGTCTGCGCCTTTCCTCGAAGGACAGGGAGTTAGGGTGGTCAGGTGTTGAAGCTTGAGCATGCTGGTATTATATCTTGTGGTTGCTATTGATTAATCTGGCCATCCTGTTAACTCGTAGATTTAAATCGATGCATTAGGCCACCTAACACCACTTGACATCTTTTATCAGATATATATACAGTTCTAGTCCATAAAAGAAATCCATTGAGATCTGGTGATGGCGACTTTAGGTTTTATTTGTTTCTTTGTTGGCAGTTATCATGTCATCATTCCCTGTTCTGAAGAATCGACCCATCGATCAATGGAAAGTTACTGAGTTGAAGGATGAACTGCGAAAGAGGAGGCTCCCTGTAAAAGGTCTGAAAGAAGAACTTGTGAGGCGTCTCTTTGAATCTATTCAGAGTGAAGAGGCATCTGACGAATCTGCTGAAGATGTTGGAGCCAATGAAGGCGCACCCATTGGCAAAGATGCGGGGGCGAACGGACCGGCTCATCAGGCACCTGAAGAACATAGTGCTAGTCAGAAAACTGCAGTTTCTGCTACAGAAGTTTGTCAGGAAACTAGGGTTCATGCAACTCAGGAAACTGCAGTTCCTCTCCCAGAAGTTACTCAGGAAATTATGTCTTCCTCTGTGGAACAGTCCCCCGGGGATAATGTAGTGGCAACCCATGAATCTCTGTCAACAGAAGCCCCATCAGAAAAAGGAGATCAGCCAGAAGCAGTTGCTGGAGAAAATTCTACAGTACAAGCAGGGCACCAGCATGCTGAAAGCAATAAGATGCACATTGAGGAGACACCAGAGGTTGTCACCAACGGAACAACTGTTGTCGCTGATGTGACAAGTGCTGATATAAAGTCGGACTTGATCTCTTCTGAAGCCAAGTCAGATACTGCTGAAGCTAGCAAAACTGATAAACAGGACACATTACCAAAACCTGTGGATGCCCAAATACCAGATGCTGATCCTATGGAAACTGATGTTGCAGCTGCATCAGTGAATAATGATGGGGAGAGGTTTGTTCCTAAGAATGATTTGGGCGACAATACTTTGATTGATAATGAAGTGTGCAGTTCTGACCTCATGAATGAGGATCACAAGCCCATTGTATCAAAATCAAATAATCAGGTACTTGAGGTTAGCCCGGATTTAGGGTCTCCAATTAAGTGTGAGTCAATTTCTAGTGATGATATATCAAATAACAAAAAGAATATAAAGGATAACTTGAATGCTAATAATTTTGATTTAGAACTAGAGGTTAAGCCAGAGATGTTCAAACCATCGTCCGGCATTACTTCCTTAGGTGGAGAATTGCAGCCATTCGATGATGATAAAGAGCTGGTCAAGAACCAGTTCTCTTTGGAAGACATTGATTCGACTGCCAATGTGGATGAAGTTTGCTCTCCAGAGAAATTAAATTTAGACAGGAGTTCAGGTGATGAGTCAATGGAGGATGATGTTATGGAGATTAAGCAACTTGATTTCAGTGTTAAATCTGGTGATCTCAGAGGGAAGACTGAGCCTAACTCCTCAGAACATGTGAAAGAGGTGTCTCTTCCTGTTTCTGTTGTCAAGAGCTCCTCTGCTGATACAAAGGAAGTTATAGCTGAAGAAAAGCCATCAGCCTCAGCTGAAAAGAGAAAATTTCAAGGTTTATATCTTTCTCTCCTGCCCTTTCACTTTCTAGTTTCATTTATTTACAACCGTTGGCTCCTGGAGTAAATTCCATCTTGAATGATGAGTCGGATTATCTTTGTAGTTCTGATTGCTTGCAAACATTGCACCAAAGAAACCAAGAAGTGTACTGCATTGGGTGTGTTTTTGTGAGACAAGAAAGTTTGTGTAGGCACATTTATTTTTACTGTATTGGATATGTTTCAGAAAGAAATCATTCTCTGATTTTTTTTTTGTGTTAGCATGTTTGTTTCACATAAAACAAAATTTTCTAGTGCTTGTGAGTGCAAGTTAATTTAGCTGAGGAAGGCACAGATGCTCTGTACTCTAGTATTATTGTTAGCTGCTAAGTACGAACTGAAACCCATATATGTTAGATAGTACGGTGATGTTCTATTGCTTACAAGTTGTCTAATGCTACTTAATGGGGATTTGTTCAATATGTCATTAAATTTGGATACGGAATTAGAATGCTAGTGAAGTAATGAGCATATGATCGTTTGGTCATTCTGCAGTTAAATTGGCAGTGTCCCTGAGTTATGTATTAACTCCCTGTTGAACACACAGCTCAAGAAACTGTTGCAAACACCGAGCCAATCAAACGTCAGCGTCGATGGGCTGCAGATAGTGGGAATGTTCCAGAAAGACAACCGTTGAGTCAAAGTGGTTCTGATGCTCGTAAGGATATTCTCCAGCCTGCCTTAAAACGTTCTCTTGGCAGGTCTGATTCAACAGCAAGTGGAGATTCTCCAAAGGAGAGGATTGGTGAGTCCTTGTTTCTTTACTTGTCCTTCCATTACCAAGTCTTTATGCTTCATCAGTTCATTGTTTTCTTTTGGAAGCTAATTGTTTTTCTTTGTTTTGGTCTTGCAGTGCCACCATCTCAGAAACCGGCAACAACTTCCTTGAGAATCGACCGGTTTGTACGCCCATTTACCCTGAGAGCTGTGCAAGAGCTTCTTGGTAAATCTGGATCTGTTTGTAGCTTCTGGATGGATCATATCAAGACCCACTGCTATGTTACAGTATGTTCTATTTGTTAATCACAACATCAGTGTGTTCTTGTCTTTTATTTCCTTTTATCATCTTTGCAGCAGCATATATTGTTTTCTGACTCGACCTTCGTTTTTGCTAAGGATTGTTTTTTGTAAGGTCCAATACAGCAGGCTTGCAGCCTTTCTTATGTAACCAAACTAAAAACCCATAGATTCTAAATGCGGTTTCATAATGCTTATAGTGAAATCATTTTGACACTTTATATTTCTCAAGTGGACTTGATAGTCAGCAAAGCCTGATAACTGATGCTACTTTCTATTAATGACTTGTGTGGACTAATTGGATTTTAGTTTGGAGTGGATATGGTTCTTAAAGAATGTATCAGTTGTAGATTATAATTAGCTGAAAAGCATTCATTGTGATGATGCTGGATATTGTAAATATTTGTTCGCTGACTTTGCCTCCATGTCTTATTTGCAGTTCTCCTCGGTGGAGGAAGCTACAGCTACTCGTGATGCTGTCTACAACCTGCAGTGGCCCCCAAACAATGGCAATTATCTGTTAGCTGAATTTGTTGATCCCCAGGAAGTGAAACGCAAGCTTGAACCCCCTCCCCCTCCCCCAGCAGCAACAGCAGTGGCGGTTCCTATTAGCCCAGCCACTACACCAAGGGAGGCTCCTTTGCAGCAAGGTCAGGCAAATCAAAGTGTGCCTCGCCAAGCTGCTGCTACACCAAGGGAGCAATTGCCGCCTCCACCACCCCTTGTGAAGCCTCCTACATCTGATCCAAGGGAGAAGCTCACACCCACCCCAAAGAAGGCAGAACCTCCTGTGGTGACACTTGATGATCTCTTCAGAAAGACACAATCCTCTCCAAGGATTTACTATCTGCCTTTATCAGATGAGGAGGTGTCAGCCAAGCTTGCTGCACAGGGCAAAGCAAATTAGTGAATGGCCTCGTGCTTTTGTTTTGTGGTATGTAGAAGCAGGCAAAGACTGGTTTTATCTCCTTTAAGATTGTATAATGTCGTCTGCTTTTTTTTAAAAAGATTGTATGTCCTCTGACCCGAAGTTGTTCCGGAGTACTGAGATACTGGTTTTAGTTAGAACATCCTGGAACCCTACTGGTTAAGTAGTGAATAAACATTCAGGAGAATGCTTATTAGTGTTACATTTCTGTTCTGTCTCGATGTGCTTGGGTAGTTGGGTCCTGCTGTCCCTCTTATAAGAAGCAAACTTTTTCCCTTGGAATTTGAGTGAAAAAAATATGAAAATGTGGGAAAAAAGAAGCAATCCCCACTGTAATCTTTTGGTCGTATGTCGTCGGCGTTTGTACGAGAAAGTCCCGAGTGAATTACATATTCAACCCGCTGGCCTATTTAAGTGGCCTATTTGAAAAAACGTTTCGTTTATGTAAAATGATCTTGTGATTTGGGGTGTTCAACCCACAGTCCGACAAGGTTTGCAAGGAAAAAAAACACGACCACAGCAATGCACGGGCTTGCCTCCTCTCCCTCTCGCCCACGAAGCCGCCACCACCCCGGGCGAGCCTCGGCGCCGCGCAGCACGCCCTCGAGCTCCTCCGGCGGCCCCAGGAGGGGTTCGTCCCTCCTTCCTTCTTGGCTGGGATCCGCCACCCCTACACCTCACCTTCTCTTCATATCATCTGCTGCAGATGCAGATAGAGCATGCCATAGGAGTTCCGCATCCACCACGGTCGTCACTGTAAGGGTTTCTTCACGGAGATGTCAAAGACGCCATGGACTTACAACTACTCAAGGTTTTATCTTGTCCCCATCATATCCCCTCCCTTTCCCATCCCTTCCTCATCTCTCTTGCTAGCTATCTTTTTTAAATAACATACACATTGGATGACCAGATACGCAACCACATAAGTTTTCTGATCCATGCTCATAGGGTCTATATTTGAATGTAAAACTACATGAGAATTCACTCAGGGTTGTAAAACAGAAAGGAAAATTTACATTGAAATTTGTCACATGCAAACTAGAGGAAGGAGCAATACGTAGAGAATTCCCCTCAAGATGTTGAAATTTGTCACATGCAAACGGTATGTGTGTTGCTACTGCTGAATGATGCTCGCTTGTCGTTGTTGCTATAATATGATTTAGTAGAGCTTGTCTAAATGGGTTAGAAGAGGGGTGATGAACTATTTTGTTGGAGTTTAAATATTCTCTCATGTGTTACACTACTAAATTGTGCACTTATGTTGTTGTTATATGAGCTGGTAGGCAGATTTTAAAACTATTGGGCGTACTTATATATGGGTCGCGCTATTCGTCATCCTGGATGAGGAATAGTTATTCTTCACCCCTCTCTATTTTGACATCAATGCACTGTATTTTTACGTTTCATAAATTTTATCTTATTTCATACATAAAAAGAGAACATAAGAAAATCTGTACTCGCCGTAAAAAATATTTTATCTTATGTAAAATTACGAATGTAAAAACATAGTGTAAAACATACATAAAATGTGATTTTTTTTGCTCTTATAACCTATAATTTTGTTTCTTATACCAAATTTTACATATTGAATTAATATGCATGTAACTATTTATATTCTAAACATAATTTATTTAAGAAGCGATCGTAAGATTATCTCGGGTGAAGAATAACTTATTCTATATATATAGGACAACAGTTTGGGGCATCTAGGTGTCCAGGCTCCTTGCCTTTCCACCACTTGATCGCATTTAGACGCGTGCTGTTGTAACGGGTATTGTTGTTAATGGGTTATTCCATTACAAATTTCCGATCAAATTAATTATGACATAATTACTTATTGAATGCCATAAATATGACTCCACGCATCATACATAGCAAGAGTCCTTTCGTGGGAAAGAAAAAAGTAGCATGCATGGCAACATTGCATGTTGATAGACATAACATGAGATAGAAATTAGAAATTAATGTGATACTCTGTAGAAATGTAGGAAAAACTATTCATAGTTAGTACAGTATGCACGATTCTTATTTGACCGAGTTACCAAAATGTACGCAAGCGTATCTTAAGTATGTGTATATTTTCATTAGATAAATACCCGAGTATGTGTACATTTTGATTAGGTATAACACACATACATGAATATTTTCATTAGGGATAATACTCAACTACATACTTCAAATATCTATGGATAAGAAAAATTGAAAGTACTTGATATTTTTTAGGTATGCACATACTCATCGTATTTTCCTATAACTACATACCCCGACGTGAAATGCATGAGTACATACCCCAAAATACGTAGGTATTATATCTACTTACTTTTGAAGTACATATGCCCAAATAATTGTATATGATACCCAATAATTGGTATCGACTAATAATATGTACCTAACACATAAATACTTATATTAGGTATACCAACACCCATAAATATTTTCATTAGGTATAATACCCAACAATTGGTATAATACCCACCAACTGGTATATTATCATTAGGTATATTTAGGAAATATTATTATTAGGTATAATACCATGAGTACATGTGTATTTTTACATAAAATATATTAGGTATGTGTATATTTTTATTAAGTATAATACCAACACCAACATGTACATATTTTAGTTGGATAGAATACCCATCAACTGGTATCGCGGTCTAATAATATGTGCACATGGGTATCAGGTATGTGTGTATGAACAAATATTTTTATTACGTAAAAAGAAATTACGAACACGTACATGTACATGTCTTAAGTTCAAGTAGACAACATGATTCAAATTGAACATGAATGATCAGATGGTTGCTGAATCTAATTTATTTTTGTATGCGTAGAAAGTGTCACTGTAAAAGGAATGCGAGTAAACTAAGAAAAATAAATCAAACGCTTAATGCTATCTCATATATATGGAAAGTCTTGCATGTAGTAAATTAGGAAACAAATCAATTATGATGCACATCACTTACATCCAAATACTTAACGGGTTTTACCCAAGCAAGGTGCCCAGACACCTAGGTGCCCTAGTTAATTTACTATTCATCACCCAAGATGCATAATAAGTTATTCTTCACCCGAGGTAATCTTACGTTCGCTTCATAAACAAATTACGTTTGGAATACAAATAGTTATATTCATATTGATTCACTACGTAAAATTTGGTATAAGAAAAAAAAAGTTATAAGACCAGAATTACCGCATTTTATGTATGTTTTTATGTTCGTAATTTTACATAACATAAAATATTTTTTACGACGAGTATATATTTTCTTACGTTCTCCTTTTATGTATGAAATAAGACAATTTACGAAACCTAAAAATATGGTGCATTGATGTCAAAAATATGGTTCATTAAACTATTTCTGACCCAGGGTGACGAATAGCTTGCCACAGAACTAGTTAAGGATTTCGACGGTGTAAAAGTTCTTAAAAATCATGAAAAAAATACTGAACCAACACACTTATAATACAATATGATCCAACGGAGGGATTAAGAAAATATGACTGCATGTGTCCTGAACAAAAAGAACAAATGTTCAATATATATTGATCCTGCAGTGAGCTGAAATGCTTGTTTTTTTTGTTGAGTACACATAAATGCATATTTTCACAATCACACCGTTGGATCATCTTATTATACTAGAGTGAGGCTCCCCTATTTATTTCATATTTTTTACTTACTTTTAAACCGTTAAATGTTTAGCAAGCCTTAACTAGTTCCGTGGCAAGCTATGATAGACACAGTTTTACCTATATATATATAGTAACACTATTCTGATCCTGGGATCAGAATAGTTATTCTGATCACAGCCGGCCCTATAAGGGCCCGACTGGATGTTTCCGAACCAGTGCGTCCTGATGAAAAAAAGCCCACCACCACCCCGACGCTACGCCCACGATCCATTCCGGCCCCAATTCACGCTCGATCCCCACGCTCCGGCGCCACCCTGGATCCCGTCGTGCCGCTGCCCGCCGTCACCGGACCTGGATCTCGTCGCGCCGCCGCCCGCCATCGCGGGCCCTGGATCCCATCGGGCCGCCCCCGCCGTGGATTTCTGCGCGCCGCGGAAGACCACCACCACCAAAGCGCCGCCGCCTGCGCGCTGCCGCGGCCACGGCCCGCCCACACCAACCACCCCCGGCGCTCATTAGGTTGGCCCTGCCCAGGCTCCATCGCCGCCTTGCAGCCTCCTCCCGGTGGGGCTCCACAGCCACAACACCAAGGGCGTTCATCGCCGCTACCTCCGGTCGTTCAGGTACGCAGCCCTGGAGAAGATCAAACAGGGCGCGCACGAAATAGAGTGCGAGAAGTCTACCTCTCCTTGCTATTCTTTTTTTAATCGTGGTGCCATCAATCCATCTGCATCGAGGCCATCATGACGCAGCAGTTGCGTTTGAGACTGGCTACATCCTCAGCGTCGAGGTTTCCGTAGCAGGTCGGACTATGAAGAAGTAGTAGGCCAGACTGAAGAAAAATAGCAGGTTGACAGATTCGCCCTCATCCAAAGGGGATGCAGGCCACCGCCTGTCTCCTCGGCCTACACAACCATCTCCGCGCTGCATCGTCATTCCAGTCTACGCTCACCTCGCCTGCCAAGTGGAAGTTCAATTTCTCTTGCAAGGTCCGGTCACCTTCGTGTTCATGTCACTGCGAGATGCCGGGCCGCGGCGTCCAGCTGCACAACGGAGTATAGGGTGTACATGTCGAGAGGACCACGCCGCTGGTGCCCAGTGTCACCAAGCTCCTCCCAAGTGCAGCCTCCCCGAGCTGGCTGGCCATGGTCCGCGCGGCGCCTGAACTCGAAGAGAGCCTGAACTTTGTAGCTCGGGTTGCTGCATCCAATTGCTATCTTTCATATGAATGAGTAGAGAAAAGTCATAGAGAGGAGAGAGAATGAGCAATAAAACGTGTGGTGCTGGTTACTTCTAGGAGATAAGATGGAGAGATGACGACCAAAAGGCGTGGTGTAAAAACATGCATGGCTTTGTGTATAAAAATGACTATTTGTTTGCAAAAAAGGGTACTGCTAATGCTACTTTCATTCCATGGACAGTGCACTATTTTTTTTTTCAATTGAAGGGTGTTGATCTTACGGGAGTTACTACCAAAACACAACTAGCCAAACAAAAAAGACGTTTCAAAAAATAGAATCCCAAGTTCAAAGGATGTTGTCGAGCAAATTCATGCATTTAGGAAAACATAGTTCGAAAGACGTTTAATAAAAAAAGATAGTTTGAAGACGTCAAATAGGGGTGTTTGGAAAATCAAAACACTACAAAAAATAAATAAGTCAAAGTTCATATCTAAAAATATGGGGAGGTCAAAAGCACTACAAACATATAAAAAAAGTCTTCGTCGGCAAGTAACATCGAAAGTGATTTTTCTACCAGTGAGGTTCGAATGACACACAAAAGCTTCGCCGGAAAGATAGAATTTAACCAATTGTTTAAAGAAATGATGTTCAAAAACAAGAAAACGTGAAGTTCGGACTATTCAACTTTTACGAAAAAATAAGATATTTTCCGTTACTATAAAAATAATATGAAGAAGTTCAAATTAAAATAATGGATCGATTCGATGTTTATGTACCAGGAAGAAAACTTGCCTCACTGAGAAAAATGTTAACTCTGAGAATGAATAAATTAGAGAGTTCAGTAATATGAAAAATAAAGATATTTTCTGTTACTATAAGATTATTTAGTTTAAAAATGTGTTGTCTAGTTCTAGTTCTATACTATTTTTTCTGAAGTTAAATAATATCTGTCGGGGCAGAAAAATCAGGGTTTTGATATGTTGGTTTCAGTTTTAGAAATGCTCCAGAAAAAATGCAAAAGAAAAATGGAGCAGGGGTTGCACGAAGAATAAAAATAACAAAGTTCAAATTAAAATAGAGAAGCAATTCGATGTATACGAGAAACTCAAATAATTACCGTTTCTAAGAAAAAAAACTATGAAGTTCAATTTACAAAAAAAATATTTATTTCTTATTTTAAAACATATTTCCTTTCTAAGAATATGACTAAGAAGTTGAAATTAAAATAACAGAGAAATTTAAAGTATAGAAAAAAACTCGGATTTGTTGCGAGAAGTTCACGTGCACCTCTGTGCACGGTTTAGAATTTATATTGCGGGATGTCCGGCATTCAATTACATGTTTTAAAATGGCAAAAAAAATGTCCAACCTCCAATTGCGTGTAATTCGATGTATACACAAAAATGCGACAGAAGTTCATAGTGAAAACAACGAGAAGTTCAAATAGTGTAAGGAATGCATTTCAGGTGAGAATAAAAGTATGGAAAAATAAAAGCTTAAAATGTTTGTTGAAAGAAGTTCAAATGCTCTGTCCGGGGAGGTTCAAAAATCCTTGCGAGAGAGGTTCACCTTGTATTTCCATGCTCGATTTTTTTGCATAAAAATCAAATACAATTCTTTAATCAAATTATAAAAAGGTGAAGTTCAAATTGGAATAATACAGAAGTCCGGAGTTTATTAAAACCTAGGATTTACCTGTTCAAAAAATAAAAAACACAACACCATTTTTTGCACATTTAAAACAACTCATAAACGAAAAAATGGTTGCTAGAAGTTCAAGTGCTCGGCGAGGAAAAGTTGAAAAATTCTTCTGAGAGAGGTTCACCGTGTATTTAGATGCCCCATAAGTTCAACTACTTCACGCAGTGTGAAAAACAGCATGTCAAAAAATAGCACGTAAAAAACAGAGTGAAGTTCAAACAGACATGCCCGAGAAGTTCAACTACTTCACGCAGTGCATTTCCATTCGCGATGAAGGCATAAATCATGATCTTGTAATTTTCTAATTTACTTCAAAATGACAGGAATATCATTTGTGTAAGTTCAGGTCCTCGGTCGAAGAAAGTTAAAAAATATTGTGAGAGAGGTTTCTACAAAAAGAATATCATTTGTGTAACACTGACGAAAATGGATGGGAAAATTACAAACAAAAAATATGTCACAAAAGTCAAACGTGAAAATAGCAGGAAGTTCAACTACTACACTGAATGAATTTCACAAGAAAAACTTTTAAAACCATCGCTAGTATGAAAAAATGATCAACACGGAAAAGTTTCCATCGGTATATCACTTGCTTAATTTCGGTGAGTGAATGAAGAGCTACGAGCAAAAAAAAACATGTGAAAACCAGAGTGAAGTTCAGGCAGAACTTCCAGAGAAGTTCAAGTACTTCACGCGATGCATTTTCGACGAATCTGTTTCGCAATAAAGTCAGAACAAGTGATCTCGTCGTTTCTAAAATTACTTGAAAATGGCTGGGATTCACATAAAACCATCAACATGAAAAAGTTTCGTATTTTTCGTAGCTTTTCAACAGTATATTATTTGCCCCGTTCCGATGAAGTTTGTAGAAATTACGGCGAAAATACGTTTTTAGCCATTTTCAAAATCAACGTAAAACCATAATGAATTTGGAGAAACAATATATACCAGAAAGTTTCGCATTTGTTCAGGCTTTCCAACGCCATATCATTTGCTATGTTCGGACGTATGATTAAAAAAATGTATAAAAAACACACACTATGTAGAACTTGTACCGTTTTCTAAATTACTCTTAAACCATTCAAAATTAGGAAAACTTTCAACATAAAAAAGCGCATTTTCATAAGCTTTCCAACGCGATATCATTTGTCTCAATTGGATTATGCGTTTAGAAATGGCAACAAAAATACGAACTCGGTTGTTCGGTTTGCAAAATTTTATGATTTTCCACATTACTCTTTAACCATAGGGAATTAGAAAAAACTTTCAGCATGTGGAAGGAGCAGTTTTACATCAACTTTCCAACGCCATATTATTTGCCTCATTCCGATGAACGGTTTAGAAATGCGATCGAAAATATGATTCACGTTTTTTGTATGAAGAAAAAACGGTTTTCAAAACTGCTTTTAAACCACTTATATTTTGCCAAAATTTTAAGTTGGGTCATGATACTGGTGTCCACAGCTTTCCAACGGTATATCGCAAGCCCCATTTGGGCAATGTTGACGGAAGTTCAACCTAGCACTAGGGGAAGTTCAGGTCGAACAACTCGGGCAGTAAAATTGTAAAAAAACACAATTTCTTCACGACCCGAGAGCAAAATCCGCCATGGAGCGAGATTTCTATTTAAAACCGGTATTTAGTTGGTAAAAAACCTTTCTAGATTACACTAACATCATATAGAACACTACTAACCAGAATAATTCCCGGGGGAAGCCACGGTCGCAAAGATAGCCCGAAGGTCGGGTTCGTACAGAGGGAAGTTCAGGCGCGTGTACAAACAAAAATACATCACAGAATTTCAACGTGAAAATAGCATGAAGTTCAACTACTACGCTGAATGAATTTCAGATGAAAAACTTTTAAAATCGTTGCGAGTATGAAAAAATGATCAACACGGGAAAGTTGCGTGTTTACATCAGCTTTCCATCGGTATATCACTGGCTCAATTCCGGTGAGTGGATGGAGAGCTAGGAGCAGTGGATAGAGATATACGAGAAAAAAAAGCACGTGAAAAACAGAGTGAAGTTCAAGGTTTCATACCGAGAAGTTCAGGTACTTCACGCGATGCATTTTTGGCGAATCTGTTTCGCGATAAAGGCAGAACGAATGATCTCGCCGTTTTTGAAATTACTTAAAAGCTGCTAGGAATCAGAGAAAACTGTCAACATGAAAAAGTTTCGCATTTTCCGTAGCTTTTCAGCGGTATATTATTTGCGCCATTCCGATAAAGTTTGTAGAAAATACGACGAAAATACGTTTTTAGCCATTTTCAAAACTGACTTAAAACCGTCAAGAATTGGGAGAAACAATACATACCAAAAAGTTTCGCATTTGTTCAAGCTTCCCAACGCCATATCATTTGCTGCATTCGGACGCGCGGTTAAAAAATTAGCTCAAAAATACAGACTCGGTAGGACTTGAACAATTTTCTAAATTACTCTTAAACCATTCAAAATTAGAAAAAAGGTTTTTAGATGAAAAAGTAGCGCATTTTCATAAGCTTTCCAACGCCATATCATATGCCTCCATTGGATTAACCGTTTAGAAATGACATCAAAAAAACGAACTCGGCTGTTCGGTTTACGAAATTTTACGTTTTTTCAAATTACTCTTTAACCATAGGGAATTAGAGAAAACTTTAAACATGTGGAAGGAGCGGTTTTGCATCACCTTTCCAACGCCATATTATATGCCTCATTCTGATAAACGGTTTAGAAATGCGATTGAAAATACAATTCACGTTTTTTACGCGAAGAAAAACGGTTTTCGAAACTGCTCTTAAACTGCTTATATTTTGCCAAAAATTTAAGTTGGGTCATGATATTGGTGTCCATAGCTTTCCAACGGTATATCGCAAGCCCCATTTCGGCAATATTGGCGGAAGTTGAACCTAGTTCATAGGGAAGTTCAACGTACTACTAGCGGGGCAGGTCAGGTTGTGATCAGAATATTATTCTCATCCCGTGATCAGAATAGTGTTTATGTATATATGTGTGTGTATATATATATATGTATATAGTAACACTATTCTAGTCCCAGGATTAGAATAACTATTTGGATCACGATCGCCCCTATAAGGGCGGCGAGGTGTTCCCGAACCCGTCCCGTGCTAGAAATAGAAAAAAGTTCAGTCCCACCCCGCCCACGATCCCCACATCCCAACCTACCTCTCGCGCCGCCGACGTCGGCGCCGTCTCCCGCCCTACCCAGCTCAGCCACCGACCCCTGACCTACCCAGCACTGCCGCCGACCCCCGCATTACCCAGCATGCCGCCTATTCCCTGGCCTACCGAGGTGTGCCGCCGCCGCGAGCCTCCGGCTCCACCCACCTCGTCCATACTCCGATGCTGCAAACCACAGAGACGCGCCCCTCCTGTGTCCAACCTCCTTTTTCTAGCGTACCGCTGCCCGCCCTGTCCCCTTCGCCTCCTGTGTTCCACGAGGAGAGAGAATCCCATGTCCGGCGAGACTCGTTGGAGTAGCTCCAGGTGCATAGGGGCGCTGGAGGACGAGCTGCACCATTGACGAAGGACTTCTACATGGCGCTGTCCTGAAAAAAGGCGAGCTCGTGCTCCATCCTCGTGTGCGTTTGCAACTGCACTCGAGGGACAGTACAGACCACCCCCGCGGCCCTCTTGTTAGAATAAATCCGAGGCATACCGTCGATCATCCAAGGACCAAGCAATCACAGGAGCACGACACCGAGATTTGTTAACGAGGTTCACCGATATGGCTACATCCCCGGGGCTTGACTACGGGCGCTCCTCCTCGTGACACCGTCACAATACCGCACACCGGCCACCCGGGCGCCGGCACAAGCCGCCGGCTCCCCCTTGCGCTCATGTGCTATTATGTTGGCATAGGTTACATCGTGTGTCTACCCCCGCTATATATGAGAGGCCTAGGATACATGTGTCCTACTAGGACACGACTCCACATCCTATGTAAACACGATACAACTACAAGTCCAACTGTAACCTATCTTGTACACTATATTCGACACAACTCTAACAAACTCCACCTTGGCGAATATTCTCCACCACCTTGAATTCGTCAATGCGTCAAACTTTCATGTACATTGGACTTGAGCTTATCCCATGAGCACCGCTGCTACTTCAAAGACTCCATATGACTCCACCTGCAACTTGTAGTTCCTTCTTTTCTTGACCACGGTCAACACTCGAGCAAAATTAAGTTCCTTGTTACTCTAGCTTGTGCTCCCAACTTTCAGAGTACCCGTCCAACACCATCACACACCGATCACTGACCTGCGTGAAAGTGAATAACTCACATATTGGGTGTCACACATAAGAGTTACCTGAACTCAACATCACCGCTCCTTTCATGACCGCCTGTCTAAAACATGAAGGAATTTCACCGTTGCTTGTAGTCATCCCGAGTCAAATTTGCAGGTGTCTCACCACATGTATGACCACCAGAGCCCTGGCCTGTCTTCATGTCCCGTGCATACCGCACGCCTCGCCGCTATTACCGTGTCGAGCCTCCGCTGTCCCGTTCGAGTCTCAAGGGTCGCGAAACCACACCACTCAACCCCCACTACAGAGTACCACCGATCATCACCGACCGATGACGAGTTTCATGATTCCATCAGACCACTGGGCTCCAGTCCAAACTGCATGTCACTCGTTTTTCCATCGCTGAATAGGCTTCAACTCTCAGTCGACTTAAGCCGTAGCCCCCAAATCAGCACCGAGTGAAGTCTTCTAGACTCCAGCTCCACCTTCAACATGACTCCATGGTAGATGATCAGTCCACCCTCACGTCCTGTCGACTTCAAGCTCACATGCGTACGCCATCTTGAATCAACCCCACGCCATAGTCTTGTCGAAGCCACACAAGCCCTCGGGGCCTGTGCCACGTGTTTCCACACCCAGAAGTCGGTCACCATCAGCATCACCCTCCTATATCATCGTCGCCGATCCCACCATTGTCTTCTGTACCAACCGACTCGCGTCGATCTGTCAGACTGCCTAGTCCAACCCAGCCGAACTTGTCCGGCTACATGACACGCTCGAGGCTCCCAAATCGTTTTCCGCAAATTTCAATCAATCACATGATAATTCCATCACCGTTGACATGACTTTCCGCAACGCCTTCAAGCATCCCTGTTGTGCCTACAAATCTTTCACCCTTGCCTGCCGTAACCCAAGGTTTTCAGTCCTGTCGAACTTCTCCACCTCAAACCTGGAACCGATGGCGTCACAGTTCTTTGTACGACTAACTCTGTGAAAAATATCTGAGATTCTTACCACGATGCACAAGTACACACAACCTGCACAGTAGTAAATCCAACCAAAAATTGGCCTTCACAGGTTGTCTCCTGGCTCAGTCCCCAATGCTGGCTAGTTGCTTCCAATGCCTCCTGATGGACGTACTGCTTGCCGATTCGATCTGGCTGCCTTGCGTGGCACATGAGGACTCGGTCCTCTTTTTTTTCTCAAAACAAATCTCATGTCTCTCTTTGCTTGCACACGTAGCTCTAACACACAACAGCCGTCGTTTGCCTGCGCACACGCTGCTACCCAGTGGTTCCTCGTGATCCGCCCTGCTACCACGCTTTTCCGCCGTATGCTCGCATGATTTATTTTCTGATTCATCGCCGCACGTCCAGCTTTCTGTGTGCACACGACTGTACTATCCGCCGCTACGTGCAGTCCGATCTCATCGAGATTGCGAACTCGCCACTCGCCGCGATACGACACTACCGATTGCTCTCGCATGTCAACGCGATCAACACCTCCGAACAACCTAGATCATGATACCACTTGTTAGAATAAATCCGAGGCATACCGTCGATCATCCAAGGACCAAGCAATCACAGGAGCATGACACCGAGGTTTGTTAACGAGGTTCACCGATATGGCTACATCCCCAGGGCTTGACTACGGGCGCTCCTCCCCGTGACACCGTCGCAATACCGCACACCGGCCACCCGGGCGCCGGCACAAGCCGCCGGCTCCCCCTTGCGCTCCTGTGCTATTATGTTGGCATAGGTTACATCGTGTGTCTACCCCCGCTATATATGAGAGGCCTAGGATACATGTGTCCTACTAGGACACGACTCCACATCCTATGTAAACACGATACAACTACAAGTCCAACTGTAACCTACCTTGTACACTATATTCGACACAACTCTAACAAACTCCACCTTGGCGAATATTCTCCACCACCTTGAATCCGTCAATGCGTCAAACTTTCATGTACATTGGACTTGAACTTATCCCATGAGCACCGCTGCTACTTCAAAGACTCCATATGACTCCACCTGCAACTTGTAGTTCCTTCTTTTCTCGACCACGGTCAACACTCGAGCAAAATTAAGTTCCTTGTTACTCTACCTTGTGCTCCCAACTTTCAGAGTACCCGTCCAACGCCATCACACACCGATCACTGACCTGCGTGAAAGTGAATAACTCACATATTGGGTGTCACACATAAGAGTTACCTGAACTCAACATCACCGCTCCTTTCATGACCGCCTGTCTGAAACATGAAGGAATTTCACCGTTGCTTGTAGTCATCCCGAGTCAAATTTGCAGGTGTCTCACCACATGTATGACCACCAGAGCCCTGGCCTGTCTCCATGCCCCGTGGATACCGCACGCCTCTCCGCTATTACCGCGTCGAGCCTCCGCTGTCCCGGTCGAGTCTCAAGGGTCGCGAAACCACACCACTCAACCCCCACTGCAGAGTACCACCGATCATCACCGACCGATGACGAGTTTCATGCTTCCATCAGACCACTGGGCTCCAGTCCAAACTGCATGTCACTCGCTTTTCCATTGCTGAATAGGCTTCGACTCTCCGTCGACTTAAGCCGTAGCCCCCCAATCAGCACCGAGTGAAGTCTTCTAGACTCCAGCTCCACCTTCAACATGACTCCATGGTAGATGATCAGTCCACCCTCGCGTCCTGTCGACTTCAAGCTCACATGCGTACGCCATCTTGAATCAACCCCACGCCATAGTCTTGTCGAAGCCACACAAGCCCTCGGGGCCTGCGCCACGTGTTTCCACGCCCAGAAGTCGGTCACCATCAGCATCACGCTCCTATATCGTCGTTGCCGATACCACCACCGTCTTCTGTACCAACCGACTCGCGTCGATCCGTCAGACTGCCTAGTCCAACCCAGCCGAACTTGTCCGGCTACATGACACGCTCGAGGCTCCCAAATCGTTTTCCGCAAATTTCAATCAATCACATGATAATTCCATCACCGCTGACATGACTTTCCGCAACGCCTTCAAGCATCCCTGTTGTGCCTACAAATCTTTCAACCTTGCCTGCCGTAACCCAAGGTTTTCAGTCCTGTCGAACTTCTCCATCTAAAACCTGAAACAGATAGCGCCATAGTTCTTTGTACGACTGACTCTGTGAAAAATATCTGAGATTCTTACCACGATGCACAAGTACACACAGCCTGCACAGTAGTAAATCCAACCAAAAATTGGCCTTCACGTGGTGTCTCCTGGCTCAATCCCCAATGCTGGCTAGTTGCTTCCAATGCCTACGTACTGCTTGCTGATTCGATCTGGCTGCCTTGCGTGGCACATGAGAACTCGGTCCTCTTTTTTTTTTTCTCAAAACAAATCTCATGTCTCTCTTTGCTTGCACACGTAGCTCTAGCGCACGACAGCCGTCGTTTGCCTGCACACACGCTGCTGTCCAGCGGTTCCTCGTGATCCGCCCTGCTACCATGCTTTTCCGCTGTACGCTCGCCCGATTTATTTTCTGATTCATCGCCGCACGTCCAGCTTTCTGTGTGCACACGACCGTACTATCCGCCGCTACGTGCAGTCCGATCTCATCGAGATTGCGAACTCGCTGCTCGCCGCGATACGACACTACCGATTGCTCTCGCATGTCAATGCACTCAACTCCTCCGAACAACCTAGCTCATGATACCACTTGTTAGAATAAATCTGAGGCATACCGTCGATCATCCAAGGACCAAGCAATCACAGGAGTACAACACCGAGATTTGTTAACGAGGTTCACCGATATGGCTACATCCCCGGAGCTTGACTACGGGCGCTCCTCCCCGTGACACCGTCACAATACCGCACACCGGCCACCCGGGCACCGGCACCAGCTGCCGGCTCCCCCTTGCGCGCCTGTGCTATTGTGTTGGCATAGGTTACATCGTGTGTCTATCCCCGCTATATAGAGGCCTAGGATACATGTGTCCTACTAGGACACGACTCCACATCCTATGTAGACACGATACAACTACAAGTCCAACTGTAACCTACCTTGTACACTATATTCGACACAACTCTAACACCTCTGGTCTGCCCATCGTGTGCTACTGCTTGTGCCTGCTCGTTGCCTCCACCTCAGGGACGAAGGAGATTTTAGCTTGTGAAGTTCAGCTTCGTGCCGGATAAAAGGTCATCTTGGATGTGTGCCTGCTCGCTGCCTCCACCGTTTGAGCATTTCTCTGAACATATTTCAATGCATGCACTACTGAAATTTTAGTCCAGGCTTTGTAGTTTAACTAAGTTCGGTACTGAATTTTAGAGAGGTTGAGAAAAATGAAGTTCTGCTATTTTAGTTTAGCCGGTCAGGTTCTTGACGGGGGGTGGCTGTGGCCTGTGGCCACCTGCCCTATTTTGTTGTTTCTGCTGTAGACTGCAGCACCTAGCGTCATCACCCCCACTGAGCCCATGGTGTGTGCCAATCCCTGCCGCAAGCTTTGGCCCCTGCTATTGTCACACGAAACGCTTGCCTTCTGCAATTTGGTACAAGGTTGAACATTGTTGGCCAATGTTGAGATAACTGAATGAGAGAAGTTGTTCTATAACTGAAGTAGTACTTCAGGGTTCAGAAAACTGAATGTTTGTTTGATAACCTCGGTGTTGTAAAAAGATATTCAGATGTTCAAAGACAGCTTCCACAGAAGTTCAAAATCAATAATGTTATGAAGTACAATAACTATTAAAAAGTATTAGTACATTTGTACATGTGTGCGTACTGGGTGAGATGATGTGTGTGCGCGCTCGTGTGTTTGTGCGTACGCGAGTTGTGTAGCGTGTGTCCTCAGGTGTGTACTCCCGTTTGTGTGGGTGCTTTGCTTCTATTTTTTTTGATACTATGGCAAATTGAAACAGTGCTAGAAAATAAATTATGTTCACAAAAAATTACTTGCTTATGTCAAAAAAATCTAGTAAAATTTATATTCATACATCAGCCGGTGTAAACCAAAAAAACACTCACTTTTTAGACTTTAGTAATTCGCGAGAAAAAAAGTATTAGTTCGCATAGGAAAACACTTAAAAAAAGTTCGTTGTGAAAAATCATGCGTTTCGTGATACAAAATGTTTTCCATTTTGAATAACATAGCATATAGAAGTTCAGGGGAAAAAATATAAAAATAAGTCACCCTAAGGAAAAAATACCCCACAAAATTCATTTTAAAAAACACATGAAGTTCTACCTAGATAAAACATTTCTTATTTTCCCATTCTTAAAATATAAATGCGAGAAGTTCAAAATAGAAAAAAAATGAGTAATCCAATGGGTAGAAAAATTGAAATAAATAAATAGAAGTATGCTTTGAAAAACAATAAAAAAATAATTTTTGCAAGTTTGGGATTTTAGAGACCAAAAGATTAGGAAGTTTAGAAAAACAAATGAAAAATGTTCGAACACCAAACATGGGGTAGTTCGCCATAAAAAAACCCAGGGGCATTCTATCACGGAATTTTTTCAATAAAAAGAGCAATTTGATGATTATAGAATTATGAAGTTTAATTTTTACTATTTCTGCCTTACACAAAAAATAGAGCATATATGTTCATAATTAAAAGCAAAAAATGAGTATTACTTGAAGACAAAAAATTGTTGATGCGAACTTCATATTCTATGCCTCGGATAGTTCAAAATGTTCGCTAACGGCAAAACAAACACATTGGGTATCCAAAAGTAAAGAGGCAAACACACAAAAAATCCATGAAGTTCAAAATTTATAAATAGAGAAGCCTGAAGTTTATTAAAAAAAGTATTTGTTCTAAAAAATAAAATAAAACATTCAGGTTTAAATACCACAAAATTTGGATGTTTATTAAAAACACTCCTAGCAAAAATAAAAACTAGGGAGTTCAATTTTAAATAATAGAATAGTTTGATGTATATTAAAACCTTAGATTTTCTCGTTGTTAAAAGAATAAAACCAAGAAGTTCAAACTAAAATTATGGAGTAGTTCAATGTATATCAAATTCTCAGATTTGTTGCAAGAAGTTTACGTGCACCACCGTGCACGGTTCAGAATTTATATTGCAGGACGTCCGACCTTCAATGACACGTAATTCGACGTACACACAAAAATGTGACAGAAGTTCATAGTGAAAACAATGACAAGTTCAAGTACTGCAAGGAATGCATTTCAGGTGAGAATAAAAACATAGAAAAATAAAAGCTTAAAAGGTTTGTTGAAAGAAGTTCAAGTAATATGTCCGGGGAAGTTCAAAAATTCTTGCGAGAGAGGTTCACCTTGTATTTTCATGTTCAAAAACACAAAAAAGAAATTGTTTTTTGCGTTTTAAATTAATTCTCTCAATCCACAAAGAAGTTCAATTATTATTTGAGAGCAATTTGATTTCAAAAATAAAATAAATAAAATTATAAGAATGGAAAAAGTTCATGTACTACATGGTATGTGTTTAATATGAGAAAAATGAATTAAAAGGCAAGGTCTAATTTTGTTGTTGTTATAAGTACAAGTCCTCGGTCGGAGAAAGTTAACAAAATTATTGTGAGAGAGGTTTCTACAAAAGGAATATCATTTGTGTAACACTGGCAAAAATTCGTCACAGAAGTTCAACGTGAAAACAACAGGAAGTTCAACTATTATATCAAAGGAAATTCAGATGAAAGACTTTTAAAAACGTCGCGAGTACAAAAAAATGACCAACATGGAAAGTTGCGTGTTTACAACAACTTTCCATCGGTATATCAGTTGCTCAATTCCGGTGAGTGCATGGAGAGCTACGAGCAAAAAAAGCATGTGAAAAACAGAGTGAAGTTCAAGTAGACATGCCGAGAAGTTCAAGTTCTTCACGCGGTGCATTTTCGAAGAATCTGTTTTGCGATAAAGACAGAATGCATGATCTCGCTGTTTTCAAAATTAGTTGAAAACAACTAGGAATAAAAAAAACCATCTACATGAAAAAGTTTGGCATTTTCCGTAGCTTTTCAATGGTATATTATTTGCCCCATTCTGGCACAGTTTGTAGAAATTACGGTCAAAAAACATTTTTAGCCATTTTTGAAATTGACTTAAAACTGTAAGGAATTGGGAGAAACTATATATACCATTTTTTTGCATTTCCTCAAGCTTTCCAACGCCATATTATTTGTTGCATTCAGATGTACGGTTAAAAAATTAGGTCAAAAATACGAACTCGGTGGAACTTGTACCATTTTCTAAATTACTTTTAAACCGTTCAAAACTAGAAAAATCTTTCAACATGAAAAAGTAGCGCATTTTCATAAGCTTTCCAATGCCATATCATTTGACTCAACTAGATTAGCCGTTTAGAAATGGCATCAAAAATATGAACTCGGCTGTTCGATTTGCTAAATTTTACGATTTCCCAACTTACTCTTTAACCATAGGATATTAGAGAAAACTTTCAATCATGTGGAAGGAGCGGTTTTGCAGTAGCTTTCCAATGCCATATTATTTGCCTCATTCCGATGAATGGTTTAGAAATGCGATTGAAAATACGATTCACATTTTTTATATGAAGAAAACACGGTTTTCAAAACTGCTCTTAAACCGCTTACATTTTGACAAAAAATTAACTTGGGTCATGATACTCGTGTCCATAGCTTTCCAATGGTATATCACAAACCCCATTTAGGCAATGTTGACGAAATTTCAACCTGTTACCAAGGGAAGTTCAGGTCGAACAACTCAGGCAGTGATATTGCAACAGACGCAAGTTCATCACGGCCGGAGAGCGAAATCCAACAATGAGCGAGATTCCTATTTAAAACGGGCATTTAGTTGCTAAAAATCGTTTCCAGATTACACTTACATCACATTGAACACGACTAACCAGAATAATTTCCACGGGGAGACACGGTTGCGAAGATAGCCCGAAGGTCGGGTTCCTACAAAGGGAAGTTCATGTTGTGTAACTCAGGAAGTTCTGGCTATGATCAGAATATTATTCTGATCCCATGATCAGAATAGTGTGTGTGTGTGTGTGTGTGTGTGTGTGTGTATATATGTTGCTGTCTGCTTATGGAGTAGTGGATTAACATCCTCCTATGTCTCTAAATGAATCTTGTAGTTTTGTATCCATATAGTTGCAAACAAGCCTCATGCAAGAAGACGAGAAGCTAGACTGACGTTCTATACAAACACTAGAATTGTTGCTTTGCATTTGACCGCAAAACACGAATGGGAGCAAATCTTCATCTTGTTTTATCATTATTTCAGTAGGCATAGCGGTATTGGCCTGGTTGCTTCTATTCTGGTACATCAAATACATAAGTGAAACCCTTGGAGCGAATGTCTTATTCGAATTCATTATTGCTTGACTACTTAATATTGGTGTCTAAATCATCTTGCCATTTTTTCTTTGTTCTTTGGTTTGCAAGCTAACCGTTTAGTTGATGATGATGAGTTTTTCTGTTCTAACGGCATAGGAGGTGGATTTTGTACTATTAAATTTCACAAAATGCCTGTAACGCAGAATTGCAATCTCAAGACTGAAAATAAAGATTGTGCATCACGATGTTTTTCTTTAAGATTAATTTTATATGTCATCTTCTTTTCGCTTTAGGTTCATAAATGTTGGTCTTATACATAATGCATGTGTTCAGTCTCAAAATGGCAGTGTTATTACTATCATATTTACCATTTCTTCACCAGTGTTCACAGAACCGAATAAATTCACTTGAGCGCTTAATGAAGCTTTCTATAATGTTCACCAATAAGAATCGGTTTCTTCATGTATTTCACCACCAACCAGCCAGTTTCACTTGAACGCTTACATGAAGCCTTCTAGAAAAAAATACATTGAAATTTGTCACATGCAAACTGGAGGAAGGAGCAATAAGCAGAGAATTCCCCTCAAGATGTGAACGACATTGCTGCCCTTAGTATGTATGTTGCTACTGCTGAATGATGCTTACTTGTCATTGTTGCTATAATATGATTTAGTACAGCTTGTCTAAATGGGTTAGAAGAGGGGTGATGAACTGTTTTGTGGGCATTCATGTGCATTTAAGTTTCATTATCATCTGAAGTGTGAGCTTGCTTCAAACAGTCAATTTGCCTTCCTGCCGCAATATTTCTCTACGGTGGTGGTTGTATTAGAAACATCTCCTTCCAAAAAGTAAATGTTTTCATACCAAATATTTATGGTTTGTTCACATAAGTGATACAATGAGTAGCACTGTAGTCTTTGATGGAGATTTATACTGAAAAACACTTTGTGAACTCTAAATATTTTTGTTTACCTCGAAGATTGTAGGATTGCAGACCTCAAACTAAAAAGTAAATGCCTATTACCCTTTGTCCAGGATGCTACTGTGAGATGGTTTGCTGCCAAAGGAGCTGGCAGGATAACTATGCATTTAGCACCTGCGTTGTCCGAAGTTCTATCAATAATTTTGCAACATTTTTCTCCGGGTGAGGTCCGATTATAACATATACACTTCACAACACCCTTTGTTTATTTAAAGAGTTTTGCAGCTTCTTTTCTATCTCTCAAAATTGCATCTTTTCTTAGTTAGTGTTAGTGAATTACTTAAAGTAATTAACTTGTGCATTCTGAATACTGAAGGTGATGGTTAGAGGCTGCTTGGCTTTGACTGAACTTTCTCAAAGGGGGTGGCTGTTCCCGTTATTATAACCAAGGTACATAATATAATAAATATTGTTTTGGCACCAACTTGCATCGTGAGAATGATGATTATTTGATTATAATCATAGATTATGCACGATGATTCTTTATGCTCCTAAATTTTCTCCCCTTTCATGGTGGTAGGGAAACATCGCCATTAGTTTGCACGATTTACCAGCTAGAAGGACTTCACAGAATTTTGCCGAAATCATTGGTGGAGATATCTTGAAATTAGCTGACAACTATAGAGCCATAGCCTCGGTTTTGGTTAATAAGGGGGACTCGGTTTTGTTCTGGTCTGATGCTTGGAAACTGGATGGTTCTACTATGCCTTTGAGGCAAAGACTACCACTGTTATTTTCTTATGTTCTTGATGATAAGATCTCTGTGGCTGATTTTATTGACAGTAAGGATTGAGGCAAAGACTGAATTGGATTCCCTCATTTCTTGGGTTAATAATTTGCAAAGGGACCCTGATGCTAATGATGTTTGGTTTTGGGTTGGACCCTCTGGAGATTACACGTCAAAGAGCTACTATACCATTATGCATTCTCACATGCCCATTATTGAGCCCTGCAAATGGTTATGGAGCAGTCGATGCACGCTGAAAATTAAGGTCTTTGCTTGGTTATTATTTTTTGACAGACTCAACACCAAGGACCTGCTCATGAGGAGACACTGGCGTGCTGTTGAGGATGATAATCTTTGTGTTTTGTGCCATCAACATACATATGAGGATCGCCAGCACTTGTTCTTTTCCTGTAACTTCAGTATCAGAATCTGGAATTATCTTTAGATTGACTGGACTGGCGGCTCCAATGTTCATCAATGCATTTCTTTGGCCAGGCAGAGATTTGCTAAAAGCTTCTTCTTTGATGTGGTCTTCACAGCGGCTTGGAATATTTGGATACTTCGAAATGGCTGGACCTTCATAGGGGAAAGAGCTACCTTTAGTGCTTGCGTTGTAAATTTGTACATGATTTAACTCTGCTCTCCCGTAGAGTCAAGGCTCATGTTAGACCTCACCTTTTGAAATGGTTGGAGGGGCTTCATTGAGTCATGTTTTGTATAGGTAGGCATAGGTAAGCTTGGCCACTCTGGCCTTTTCCTTTTTTCTTTTTAGCTTTACTTTTGTACAATTTACTTGTATTGGACTCTTCTCTTTTTTGGAATAAAAGACCGTGGGGCTGTGCCCTGTAGTAGTTAGTAAAAAAAAGATATAATTTTTCTTACTCGTTTTTAGAAAAGAAAGAACCACAAAGAATCTTAACCCTTGTACTATAGTAGTACCCACAGTAGAGCAAACCCCTATCTCTAACAAAAAATGAATGATTGTTTTTGTTGTAGGTTACTCCAAGAACAAGTGCATCATAAAACTAGATGTTTTATATTATGGTTGCTTGTGTATCTTGCAAAAGACAAGTGTGTGCATGCTTGTAGGGCATAGTTGGAATTTTAATCCATTTATATTGTCCTGCAAAACTATAATTTGGAAGAAAGGTACATTAAATTATGTCACGCACATGGACAGTGGTGCCATCTATAATGCCTTACAATTCTAAGTTCCATCGGGACAATTTGATTAGTGTGTCACAAGCCTGCTATTTCTAATTTACAAATTTTGTACTCCCTCCGTCTAGAATTACTTGTCATAGAAATGGATGTATTTAGACATGTTTTTAGTTCTAGATACATCAATTTTTATCCATTTGTGCGTCAAGTAAATCGGAACAGAGGGAGAAGTTATTTTAGTGTTTTACATAATGCATAGATTTTTCAGAACAAAAAGAAGTGAATTATGCAAAATGAAAAGAAGTGAATTGTATATACGTAGTCAAGTGTATAGCCAGAAAGAAGTGAATTATGTATACATAGTCAACTGTATATCCAGAAAGAAGTAAATTATGTATACCTAGTCAACCTTATTTTGCTTTATCATTTAGTTCCCGTTGACTATGTATATCCTAGTTTCTCCAGTATTGTAACTGTGTAAAATTATCAGATTAAACGAATCTTTCTCTTTGGGCAACTTGCAATTTGTAATATTATGATTTCTTTTTTTAGAAACTGCTTGAACTAGCCTGGCGCTATGTCTATTAGTCCTTAAGTAATTGTTAAAATGAGAGAACACATTGTATGCTAGGCAACTGAAGCAAGTAGAGTTTTGCAATTTCTTGGAAAGGATGAGCCCCTGAACCCGGGATGCATGATGAAGGATCCAATATGTCAGGACTGACATGCTTCATATTCAGTTTCTTTAGCTGCTGGCCTGCTTCATGTGTCTACAAATTACATGAAACATATTTCTTCGAGTGTCTACATGCTACAAGAAGTAAGCTTCTTATAGAAGTAGTCAAACCTAGATTACCAATTTATTGGAACTATTATATTTTAACCTGGATATCAATTTGTTGGATCCATGAAGGAGAGGCGACACTCCTGAAGAGACAAGTAATGCAATATATTCTCTCTCCATGCCTATTTGAAATACTTGGGGTCTCTACTTGTGAGAACCTGGAATTAACTTCCAGACCCTCCTGTGTATATTTGTCAACCCGAGGATCATTGTTGACAACACAACGAAATGATATCATTGCATAATACGTAAAATGTATTACAAATTTAAATATATCTTGCCCCAAGGCATACCTAGATAAATGTCTCATGACATTTATTGCATTCAAAAAAACAGCGGAAAGTACAATGCGTAGCGACTCCATCTTAGCCACAGGCAGTCGATGTAGTCCACGTGACCTCACTCCTACGGATCGCCATAGTTGTCATAGTCATCACCTTCGTCTTCATGGAACTCTGTTGTTCAACAAAAATATTGCCATGAGTACATTACGTACTCAACATGCCTCCCACGGGGAAGGACCTAATATCTACATGTGGCTTCAAAGGAAGGCTGTATGGCTCATTTGCATAAAGCTAATTTTGTTCGACAAATAAAGTAGTTGGATAAAAGAAGTTTTAGAATAAAAACATGTTTTATCTCCAGAATAACTTTCATCAAGTGAGGATCCTCGACCAACTCACGTCCTTCATAGGTTTTAAGAATAGGGGCAAAGAGGGAATAAGCAAGACAGGCCCCGTACGTCAAGAAAGATTCATGTGTTGTCCATGACCGTGGACACGACTATTCGAATAGTTTTATACTCTGCAGAGGTTGTACACTTTACCCACACGACATAATCCCGACTTGTTGCCACTAGCCGTCGCTAGCATAGTACACCATTTGGTATACCGGCAGGGAGATTGTGACGAGGTCTTTCATTAGACCAAACTTACTGTGCCAAGCCCACTAGGTTTCAACACGGAAGTAACCGCAGTTCACAGTCCGGGCCCCCCTTTTGTGCCGAGGATACTCCTCGCAAGGCAGCTATCCCATCCGCGATACGACGATGACAACAATAAGAGTGAACTAACTAATTAACCAAGCCAGTGCCCATATAGCATGTGGCTATACTGTTATCACAATCTTCAGATCCAAGACTTATTAGGCCTCATGCGGCACGGACGACTGATTGCCCCCTTCAACTCGCGAAGGGCGGCCAATCTCTCTTTCAATCCTTGATTCAGCTGTCGCCCGCGCCAGTATTCAGATGGTAAGTTTCACCCAGAGTAGAAGAGAGTAGAGGAGATCAACAAGGGCCAACATGCCTAGCTCAGCGTTAAGTTTCAACTGTCAATGACTCAGGGGTCATTCAACAAGGCACCTATAGGGTGATAAGCATGGCTAAGCATTTCTACTCTACTGGAACTATATACTTCTACTTAGGTGTCAAGTAAATAGGCGACAAGCGGATTAGGGTAATGTGTCAATCGACACGCTAGCTATGAGAATTAAAAAAATGGCATGCATATAGTAACGATAAAAGACAATGCAATTTTGTAAACATAGGATAAGTATGATCAAAGAAGGAGGCATGCCTTCGTTGTTGAGTCCTTCTTCGATAACCTGTTTCTGTCCATGTCCAACACCGTCATCACTCCCTACTCGTCGTAATGATAGCAAATGACAAACAAATAAATACCAAAACTATAGTAAATCCAAATAACATCCGAAATAAATTAAGAGAGGATGGATAACAAGATATTGATCAAGATGGAGATTCACGATAGGGAGGTAAGTAGAGAGGAATCAACGAAGTGACAAGGTTTAGGTTGACACAACTATAGAAGGCTTGGCAATCAAGACTAATGCTCTAGTACGAACTGTGCTACTAACCAATAGTAGTTCCCACTACACATCTCAACTAACTCTACATGAAACAAGTATATAACAAACACAATGGCATCCACACACATATAAATGGAACCATCCTATGCATTTTAACTAGACAATCACAACATGGCATGATAAAGGTAAACGTTCAAGACAAATAAATATTTAGATAGAATCTAAATATTTATAAATGGTCAGCAGTAGCAAACATATACATCAACTATATAACAATTGAAAAGCAAGTGTTCCATCAGACAAACAAACACACATTTCAAACCATACTAGTTAAGCAATCAAATGTCTTTCAACCACAACTTGAATTGAGTTGGATCTAGGTTTGGTCCTAAAGCAAAACTAAATGATATAGATACAATATTACAAACCAAACATATGTCAACTAATATAAACAAGTTAAACATCACATCAAATAAATAAGAGTTGTCCTATGACATGGTAATACATGCTAATGTAACCACAAACTACCACAAGAAAGAACATGGCATGTTTAAAAATAACAATTAACCATAAATAAATATTTAGATGTTACTAAATATTTATAATGGTTAACATCAAGTAGAACCAAACATCAACCATAACAACTATCAGAAAACATGATATAACAAGAGCCAACCAACACTATGGTTAAAGCTAATTAAACAACTAAATAATAAGACACATCTCATACAAGGCATATGAGTAGAAAATCACAAAGAGGTCTTATATAATAAAACAAGAATCACACTTATGAGTTATCATGGAAACATACTAAAGTAGGATATGGTCTTACTGCTAAAAAAATGAGTACTCAAGTAACCACTAGCAATAAGATTACCACTTAATGCTTAAATAAGAAATCAACTATGCACCCTAAGCATATGAGGAAGATACAACTCAACTAACATGAAAGGTAAACTATCTTAAGCATGTGCTAAACTATCGCAACAAGACCCAACACTCCTGAGGCTATCATAAGACCAAAGTGATCATCCATAAGAACGCACAAGATACTAAGTACTCAACTATAGTACATAAACAAAATAAGACATGAAAGATCACTTGCATGAGTGACAACTAGACATATAACAATGCAACAACTAGATAAAGTAGATATGAAGAAGTCTAGGCATACAACAATGTAATAGTGATGTAGACTAGATATAACGCTAAGCATGGATGATCATGACACAAGATGCCAAACTATGCTACCAGTAGAATACAACTTATAACTACGACATAACTTAGTTGATATCAACTAACACGACTATCAAGTATGACAATGGCACACCACCGTACATTCTTGTTTTGACATATAAGCACATCGAGGAAGCATACTAAGCCTTAGGCAAGTAAACAACTAGATCATGGCATCAACCAAATCAAGCAATGAAATATCATAACATGAATAACAGAGACAACGAGCATTTCTATCAAGTACAACTTACACTTGTAAACACATAAGCTACATAAGCAGGAATGTTCTATAACATGAATTGATACACGCACTATCATCTAGTTACATTGTCACAACACCATGGAATGGTATTGATGAAGCAAGATGAAATCATACACAACTAGCATGTATCTCTACCAAGCAAAATCTAACAATATACATCATATCGTAAACCCTAGCAATGTTATAACACATGGAAATCATACAATAAAACATGCATTCAATGTTTGAACAAGTTCTAGCATGCCAATGTAATAAACTAAGGTAAATAATCACACATGATAATTACTAAGATGTAATAAACTAAGTTCTATGTCACAACAATAAATTATATATAGCAATACAAATCTCAATGATTTCATGAAGCTACTATCCATGCAATCTTGTATGACACACATGTATAAAATAAAAGGAACAACTAGGCAATAATATGCTACACATCAAGTAACTACAATGGATTTGTTCTCAAACAACGAAGCGTTCCTTTGACATCCAGCACAAAGAAACCATGCAACAACATGTACTAGAAATATATAAACATCTATCATAGACATGACATGATTTCAAACCAATAAAACGAACGGTAATGAATATGTAAACCATATCTAAGATATCACCATGCTATACAAAATTAAAAAAAATAGTCAAGACATGAAGCATTACATGACTAGATAGATAAGTAAATCATTGCCTAGATCAATTCTAAAGAATTATAAGCACGGTGAACATTCACCACAATTATGTACACATTCAAACCATAAAACAATAAACCCACCAATCATTATCAAAATAAATAAAAATAATAATAAAATGACACTATCAATGCTCCAAAGCAAATCAAAATAATAGCATGCGCCAAGCATGTATGAGCGATGATAATCATATACACCAATCAACTCCTACACATGGAATAATTATTAAAATAAACAGTACACGAGAAATATACCGAGTACCACAAATGATCTCATCGAAGCCATAGCACAACTATTTTAACACTATAAGACAAGCGTAAAATAAATCTAATGAATCATGTGTTACCCCTAACATTATGAAATAATTAGGAGCGACTCCTAGGTAAATCTTGAGCATACAATAAATAACATATTTAACAAACTAAACGAATATCACCAATCAAAAAACAATAAAATATACAGTACATCCAATTAACCAAACAAGTAATCGAACACCTCTATGGGATTACGAATGTCCTAGGGAATATTTCATCTATGGGAAAAGAAGTCATATGATGAACGAAAACTAAAGAAAAATGGTCGGATGGCCTCCGGTTCATGGACATGGCGAAATTGGCGCGGCCAACTACCATCATAGGATGTAAAGAGATGTCTGTAGCGTATTACAGATATGATATAGCACGCGTATAAAAGGAATTAGGCAGAGGCTCACCGAACATGACGAATCAAGATGATGAACTCGACGAACAGTGTACACGTACATGTGAAATTCTTCGCATGTGGTCGACCGAATGCGTTCCTTCTTTCCTGAATGGATTCATCGCATCGAGGGAAACGTTCTGGTGCAAGGGAACGGGCGGAGATGGTTGAAGTCGCCAGGAACAAGCACCGGCGTTCATGGAGCAGCAGCACTTCGTGGATGTATTTTTGGAAGAACAGAGAAGGGAGAGGACAAGAGTTTCTGCGGGGTGGAAGAGGAGATCGTGGAGCGCACAATAAGGAGGGGCTGCAGTTTTGGAAACTGATGGGATTTATGGGAATTAAGGAGGAGTGCAGGAGGCAACAATCACGCATGAGTGCTGGCTGTTTCTCTTCATGTACCATGTGAGAGTACATAAAAGGAGGAGAAAGAGCGTCGGCTCGCTGGAGAGATGGGCCAAGTGGATCAAAGGCCAGGTTGAGGAGGGAAAAGGAAGAGAGGGAAAAAAACATAGATGGGCTAGGCCCTTGCTACTTAGACAGGAAAAAACAACAATGACTCAACTCAGGGAAGAGAAGAGAGATATACATGTATTGGTGGATTTGTCTAATAAACAATGTACGTGTGAAAGAAGTATGAGTAAGATATGTGAACAATTCAAATGGTAGAACGTATCTAATGGTCCGATGGAATTTGGCCCGAGATTGAGAAAAGGAAAAGAAATGGATTTTCGTTTTAGGAAATCTAGAGAAGGAAAAGAAGCTCAAGCAATCAAACGAATTTCAGTAACCCAAAGAAAATTCAAGGCGCATATTTAAATATGCCAAAGAAGAGAAAATAAAGCCCGACTAAAAGAAAAGAACTAAACTCAAATTTTAATTTAGGTTCACGTTAGTTCAAATTAAATCTTTCAAATTATAAAAGTCCAATTTAAGCTTTGCTAACAAATAAAACAAATGGAATTTTCTCGCCCTGATTTTTGGAAAACTTTTTCTTAAACATTCCGAGAATCGAGATGTTACACTACTTTGCCACTCACATTGCAGTACTGAATTGTAGCAAGGATGGAGCAGGAAAATGTGCTCAATCTTCTAACATGGATGCTGTACATGTACGGGCTACATGCCACTGTAGTTTATCATATGGATTGTAGATGTAGTGATACTGAAGTTTGTACTATGTCCTAAATTTCTTTATTTTAGTAGTGTGGATAATACTAATAAATTGTGTTATCTAAAAATGTTGTCCTGAACTTGGATCTGGAAAATAAAATAAAAGGGTCAATTAGAGAATTATTAGAATTGTGGATTGAATGTCAGTAATTTTATATCTGTGTGGGGGTTTGACAAAAGATTACGTGTAGATTATACAAGTGAAAAACATAATTTATTTAGATGAGCTATTAGAGAGTAGATACACTTTTTTTTGCTAAGTTAACACTGCTAAAATATTTCTGGCCTCGGCAACTCATGGACAGAAACTTAGAAACATAGAAGTAAGCCTATTCAGAAGCATTGAAGCTTCAGCGCAATGCTCTAGCTTCCTTGAGTATCCGCACCATTCGTGAAGTGTTGGTAAACTTGCATGGGCTGAGGGGTTGCCACAAACAGAGCAGAGGCAGACGACAGGGAGGTGGTCTATGACGGGGTAGAGGGCAACACTGGAAAGGAAGACATCAGTGTGGAAAAGGGCAACGACGGGGAGGTTAGCAGGAGGAGTGGGAGGCAATGATGGGGCGACTGTCGGTGTTCTGGGAATCAGGGTACCCAAATTTACCTGCCTGCGGCCCACGACATGGCTCCATCGACGACCTGGTATGACCCATCTTCAGCATCGACGAGTCAAGCCCCTTGCAAGGGGCCAAGCCTCATGACGCGGACGACACCAAGACCTATTGAAGGAGCGGCCTCCCCAGAAGGCCTCCTGAGGAGCGGAGATTCCTGTGCAAGCACTCACCTCATGAGGCTGAGTTGACGCCAGCCATGACGACCAAGGCCAGGCGCGTGCCAGCGGGCACAGAGCGACAGGTTTCCTCTTCGGTGCTAAGGAGGCAAGCGCAGGTGCAGAGTCCCAAGGAATCAACCAAAGGTTACCGTTTACGTGCAACGAGACCAAGATCGCCAGGACGGCAGGATGGATGTCATCATCGAGCCCTCAACTATGTCACGACCAGAAGCTTTGCAGGCGAAGACCACCTTTTGTCAGGATAAGATGTACTACTTGTCCCCCTTTAAAATTGGCGACTGTGGGATCCCTTCCCGCCTAAGTTTTGGGGGAAGAGGACCGAGGCCACTATAAATATAGTTTAGCCACCACCATAGAGGGGGAGAGATCCCGGAATCCACCACAAGCACAAGAACGAGCCTCCTGAGGTTGTTCTTCATCCACTGTACTAGTTCATCCTCAGCCCCCCGCGAGGCTAATCCACCACAAAGTAGGACTAGGGTTTTACACCGCAAGGTGACCCGAACCTGGATAAACTGTCATGTCCGTTTCCTTTCTTGTTCATCGAGCTAGGCCGTGAGAGCAGCGAGCTTGCTGGCTGGAGAGGTTGAGTTCTTCGCACACGCCCCAGAGTTCGAACCTTTCTTGGGTCTGCGGAGCCCTGAATCCTACATTTGGCGTGCCTGGTAGGGGCGTGTTGAAAGATTTCTTCCTTGCCTGCTGTGCCTCCCACCTCTCTCGCTGTCTCGCTTCCATGGAGGCCGTCGTCCCACTCGGAGGGCAGCTGGGCGTGTTCGAGGGCGCCACGGGTCACCGGGTTTTCTCCCCCGCCTTGCGGCGGGTGCGATGGCCGCCGAAGTTCCGGTCGGGGTTGCCGCCACGATACGATGGCGCGGTAGACCCCGCAGAGTTCATCCAGATGTATGCGGAGGCCATCAGGGAGGCCGGCGGCGACGACAAGGTCATGGAAAATTGGCTCCCTATGGCTCTCGCAGGTATGCCGCGCGCTTGGTTCCCTGATAACCCACAAGTATAGGGGATCAATTGTAGCCTCTTTCGATAAGTAAGAGTGTCGAACCCAATGAGGAGCTAAAGGTAAAACAAATATTCCCTCAAGTTCTATCGGCCACCGATACAACTCTACGCACGCTTAGCGTTCGCTTTACCTAGAACAAGCATGAAACTAGAAGTACTTTGTAGGTGTTGTTGGATAGTTTTGCAAGATGATAAAGAACACGTAAATAAAAAGTAGGTGTCGTGGTTCTAAGACTGACAGTAGAAAGGGGGGTAGGTATCGAGAGGCAAGATCTCAGCTATGGTGAATATGTACACACGAGTTTTATGAGTTCAGGCCCTTCTCGGAGGAAGTAACAGCCCTACGTCTCGGTGCCGAGAGGCGGTCGATTGGATTATCTGTGTGATGTTATAGGGGGTGCGAACCCTTGTGCCAGAGGAGGAGGGTGGCTTATATAGAGTTCGTCAGGACCCTCTCCGCCCTCCATTACAAGGGACTTAATGTACATAAAGTGGGGGCGTTACTGGTAACGCCCACCTTAAGTGCTGTTAATGACCTTAAAGACTACGGAGTGAATGCCTGCCCGTTGCAACGCTGAGTGACTCCTAGTCTTCGGGAGGTCGAGTGATTCTCTAGACGGTCGAGTGGCAGTAGGTAGGAAGACTCCCGAGTGACATGATGTCAAGTGGATTGCACTTGACATCTTCGACTGGGGGTCTCATGCTGCCTCTTGAACTTCTTATCTTCTTGGGTAGCGACCTTGGGTAGGACGTATAGGTCAGGCCTATGGCCCTACCCCAGGTCTGTATCCTCATCAGTAGCCCCCGAATGGATTAAGGTTCGAGTGGAAAGTAGGTTGGAGTCGAACTTGTTTTGAGTCTTGCACCTTCGCGAGCGTTTTCTGCAAGATGGAAAACTCGCATTGGTACTTCGGCATCGATTCAGTCGTCTTGATCCATTCAGAGAGTCGTCGACTGAACCTGTGGCGTCGTCTACCGAGTGCCGTATTAGAGTGCAGGATCTTGGGCGCGATTGTCTGCTGCGTATCTCGGATTTCGTGGGATACGAAATTTCTGGGAAGCGCGCGGGACAGGGAGTGCCGAAGTGGGCGGAGCGGATAAACATCGATTCCTCGATTTCCACGCCGCCTTTTTCACCACGTACGTTGCGCGCGACTGTTGCGGGATTTGACAGGATTGCCCAGTCCCACGCGTCAGTCACTCGGAAGTGACCCTTTATAAAGCAATGGGGCCGAGGTGCCTGCACTGTGCATGCTCGTTCCTCCTTCTTCCTCCACTTCTGCGCCGCGCCCAACTCTTCTGTTTCGACGCCGCCACTCCGTCGCCATGGTGAAGGACAAGACGGTGGCGCTAGAGCGTGCAAAGAAGGCGAAGGGGGCGGCGAAGGACAAAAAGCAGCACCGCGGGTCGTCATCGCGTGCGGGGCTGCCACCGGGCTGGATCCAGGGCGATTGGATCCGGTCTTCGATTCGGCAGGAGGATCTGGATGAGCTGGCGGAGTCTGGGATGATCACCAAGGGAGCGGCAAGGTTGCCGGAGGGGGAGATGGAGCCTCAGCCTCGACCGGGTGAGTGCGTACTGCTCGCCACCCACGTCGACCGGGGTTTTTCGCTTCCTCCGCATCCTTTCTTCCGGGGGTTCTTGAATTTTTTTCGGCGCCCAACTCCACCATTTTTCTCCTAACACCATCATGTATCTGTCCGCCTTTGTGTCGATGTGTGAAAACTTCTTGGGGTGTAGACCGCACTGGGGTCTTTTCAAACATATCTTCACCATCCGCTCCCAGTCGGTCAAAAAAGCTAACTCGAGTGATTCGAAGACCAATGTCATCCAGATGTGCGGGGTTTAGGTATCCAAAAAAGGCATAGGAGTTCTTTCCCTGCTATGACTCTCCCTAAATCGGTTAGAGGCTGGCAGTCGACCTGGTTCTACTGCCAGGAAGCCGCAGCCCCAGGTCAGTCGACCGGCCTCCCCCACTTCACATTCGACCGCGTTCAGACCCCTTCTCCACTCAAAGTGACCGCCGCTGAGAACGTGGAGACGAAGATGCTGGTGGAGAAAGTGGTCCAACTTATCAACGAGGGTGTCACCGGCCTGGACCTGCTGGAAGTGTTCCTCAGTCGATGCATCCAGCCTCTCTAGGCTCGTGATCATCCTATGTGGTTGTACTCTAGACCTGAAGACACAGCTCGGGTCCACCCAAAGGAAGTGTCGTCCGAGACCGTGGCCATGTGGTTGAGGAGTATCACCGGCAATCAGGACAATCCCAGAGGATCCAGGAGAGTCATCCCTTTCAAAGACGATAATCCACCCGACAACGTTTGCCCTTTCATTTCGACCGCCTGGCGTATATGTTCCGACTGCACTTGATGTCGACTGATTTTTTACTTGACTTTTTGTCTTGTAGGTTTTCACCGAGATGTATTCTATGCCTAATGGCGAACAAGCCCTGGAGCAGGGCCAGGAGGAAGAGGCCAGCACAGACGAGAGCGGCACTGGGAGTCTTCGGATGAAGAGGAGGAGGAGGAGAGCGAGGAGTCAGATGACAAGGAAGAAGTTGACTCGCCTCCGTGTTCCAAGCGCCGATCCAAGCAGCAACACGACCCAGTGGGCGGGCGCGGGAAGAACGTGGCTCCGAGTACTCACGCTCAGAAGCGCACTCGGACGTCGACTCCGGAGCCGACGGAGAAGACCGCCAAGAAGCCCAAGGTTGCTCCTCCCAAGACTCGGAAGACTTTGCTGCGGATCAAGATGGACGTCCCAGTGGCTTCGGGGTGAGTATCACACTTGTGTTTATACAGACCGACTGAAATTTCTGGTCTGACCAATTGGATTATGCATATTTCCAGTCCCACCTCTGCTGCTACTGACATGGATGTCGATAAGGCACCAGGAGACGAGGAGGCCACCTCTCGGGCTGGCAAGTCCGTTCGACCAAGTTTCATTTAGTCGAGTGGGTAGTCAATTGGCTGAACATTTGATATTTCTCCCTTTCTGTAGCTCCGCAAGAAATCGTTGTGCTCTATGATGATGATGATGAAGAAGCGCCTCTTCAGGAGAGGAGGAAGAAGAGTGGAAGTTTGAGCAGGAGGAGGCTTGAAATCCAAGTCCCTCAGTCGACGCCGACAGTTGAGGCGGTGGCCGAACGTTCCGGAGGGCCGGTTCGGACCAACGTCACATTCTCCATCCCGCTGACGACTGATCGTCCGTTGAGGTCGACTGCGCAGATTCCTGCCACTCCGGTGCCACTCCACGCGTCCGACCCGGTAACTGCTTCGACTACCTTGGAGCCATCACTCTTTGCCACGTATCAGACTCCAGACGACTCACCGAGTGCCGCTAGGGAAGCTCTTCGTCAGGTGAACCTTGTCATGGAGTAGGTGAAGGTGATGCATGAAGCTAGTCAGGTGGCTTACAACGCGAGCTCTGCCCTTCAGACCAATGTTCAGGTCAGCAAAATTCCGACTGAACTTTTGAGTGTTGTTTTATATCTGATCACTCACTGGGGTGTTCCTTTTGCTCGCCTCGAGCTGAGTCTCAGTAAACTGTTCGATTCAGTGGGTGCACGCCTAGTGCACCCACTGGGTGTAGTCCCCGAGACCACGGTCGACTGCTGGCAGTCGACTGAGGTCTTAGGATGTATTCTCTTTCTTCTTTTTTTGACTCACGCTGGGCAGACCCTGCTGAGTATTGATCTGAACCAGTGGGGGCATGCTAAGTGCACCCACTGGGTGTAGTCTCCGAGACTACTGTTGAATATTTGATTCGACAATAGTCTTAGAGTAACTTTTCCCTGTCACTGTCTCTTATTTCTGTCGACTGGCATATCTCTCTTGCTGACTGCAGAGGTCTTGTGATCTTGGGGCTCGACTTTCTGAATTAAAGAAGAAGCATATCAGCATTGAACTTGACCTTGAACTCGCAAAGAAGAATCTCAAGACTGCTCAACATGAGACGACCATCATGGGAGGTTATCATTCGACCGTCTTGTCTGCTTTGTAGCCGGCACTTCGCACTGGTTTTTCTTTTAGTCTCTTTGAACCGAGTGACTTCACACAAGCAGATGTGCATAATGAAAATCGCCAACTTCAGGCTCGTCTGAAGAGTGTTGTTTCTTTGGAGAGGATGAAGGAGGCTTTGGAGAAGAAGGACCTGGACCTTGCTGCTGCTCAGAAGGAAGCACGTGAGAAGACGAAGCTTGCGGACCAGAAGCTGGCTTCAGTCGGCAAATTGGAGGAGGAGAATGCGAAGTTGAAGACCGCCATCTCAGAAGCTAATCAAGAAGTCGAGCAGCTGAGGAAGGACAAGGAGAACCTGACCACAGAAGTCGGCGGCCTCAGAGCCAAGACAGACAAGCTAGAGTCCTATCTAGAATAACTTGCCGTGAAACTTGTTCTGAAGCTTGAAGGTATGATCATTTGACTGGTCAATTTGTCATCGATTGAAGTTTGTTGCTATATTGTCGACTCATTGTTTTTCGCGATGGGACAGAACTTTGTCAGGACTTTGAAGCCAATACTGGGCGGGTCGAGACAGGTCTCGACCCCATCAATTGTCGCATGAAAGATGACGTTGCAATGAACCTGCTGCGATTAGAGTCACGCTTGGATGGTGCAGTCGCTTATCTGGCTCGACTGAAGGCGGCGATGACCCGAGTGGACACTGAACTCTGGCCTCGGGTGGAACTTTCTCAAGACCTCAAGTCGCTGATGACTCGACTTAATCAGATTCTAGGCCGGGTGCAAGAGTGGAAGAAGTCCTCTTCTATCTGTGGTGCCGACATCGCCTTGTCATTGGTCCAAGTGCATTGCAAGGAGGCTAAGGAAGACAAGCTGGCTGCCCTCAAGGTAGCGAATACTAAGAAGCACTCCTTCCAGTCTTTCATGGACACCTTCCTCGAGGCAACCAATCGTATTGCCGACATCATCGACCTCGACAGCTTCTGCGATCCGGCTAGTCCTTCTCCCGCCGAGTGACTGAAAAACATTATGCTTCACCTTTATTTGCCTCGGAATGCCGAGTGATTTTGTAATTGTTAAAACTCCTTCGGGCCTGACGCCCGAGTACTTTAATCTGCGGTTAGGAAGCTTTGGATTTATCTTTGAATATGTTGCGTTTATCTTCGAGTGAAATTCGTTCTTCTCTCGGATTGGTTTCTGTTTGCTTGATGCAGCTTCTGAAGAAGAATCAGCAATCAACCAGTTGGATGAACCTTGAGCAGCATTGATCAGCTCATCAGCAAGGCACTTAGCAATGGTCTTGACGTTCCTGTCAGCCGTCTGCTTTGGTGCTAGCTGTCGGATGGGCCTTTGACAGTGCGCACAATCTCATCGTTCTTCTTGATGGTGCATCCCCCCTCGGGGGGGGGGGGGGTCGCGGTCGACCCGCACCATTCAGCGGGGCTGGTCAACTCGTCAACAAGGTATTCAGCAATGGTCTTGACGTTCCTGAGAGTGGCTCACCTTGGCGAGACGCTCAATCTCGTCCTTCTTCTTGATGGTACAACTCCGGAGTGGGGCTCGTGGCCAGTGAGGGAGTCCTGGATTAGGGGGTATCCGGACAGCCGGACTATATACGTTGTCCGGACTATTGGAGCATGAAGATACAAGAATCAAGACTCCGTCCCGTGTCTGGATGGGACTCTCCTTTGCGTGGGAGACAAGCTTAGCGATCCGGATATTGTATTCCCTTCCTTGTAACTGACTCCGTGTAAACCCTAGCCCTCTCCAGTGTCTATATAAACCGGAGAGGTTGGTCCTTAGAAGGCCGATCACAATTACAATCATAATCATCATAGGCTAGCTTCTAGGGTTTAGCCTCTACGATCTCATGGTAGATCCACTCTTGTACTACTCATATCGTCAATATTAATCAAGCAGGAAATATGGGTTTACCTCCATCGAGAGGGCCCGAACCTGGGTAAACATTGTGTCCCTTGCTTCCTATTACCATCAGCCTAAGACGCACAGATCGGGACCCCCTACCCGAGATCCGCCGGTTTTGACACCGACATTGGTGCTTTCATTGAGAGTTCCTCTGTGTCGTCGCTGCAAGGCTCGATGGCTCGTCTCGTTGTCAAGGACAATATTACCTCGGGGGGAGCTCTGGCTGTAGGCCAAACTCTCTGACTTGGCGGCTTCCTCATGGCTTCCCCATCGGCGGTTGCGCCGACGATGGCCTCTTGGGTCATCACGGATCGGGCGTAAACCCGATCAAAGGGACATTAAATCCCCGCCGGCCACCCATGAGATAGCGGTAGTGGAGGAACCACATGCGGATTATCCCTCTATTTTGAGGACTAATTATGTCCGGATCACCGAGCTCCCTGAGCCGGACTCTCGCTCAAGGGAAGACATGACCCGGATCCTGCACTTGGGATCGGGTATTCGGCTAACAAAGTTGGGCAGCACCTCGGGTCCCGAGCTGTTGAACTCGGGAGCTCCCATGCCCTTGGGCGCTAGATCGGATCAGAATCCGGATTCAGCTACGCCCGCTCACCTGGACTTAAACCATCTCTCCCATATCAGGCAAGAGCCCCAGGAGACAGTACATCGCTACTGGGCTAGATTCCTCCTTGTGCTAAACAAGGTCAAGGACTGTCACGAGGAGGACGTAGTCTCGCTTTTCTGCAAAAACTGCATGAACAAAGGAATCATTAATTCTATAAGTCGCCGTGACATAGTACACTTTGCTGACTTGGCAACCATAGTACAGAAGTACTGTGCGATGGAAAGCGCCTGGAAGACCCAAACATAATTTTGGGATAGTCCGGCTCTCATCAAAACCTTTGTCCGAACTAAACGGGAGAACTCTCGTAAGTCGGCCGATCCAATCCCCAAGAAACCAAAGCCCACCCCAGGGTGGGGAACCGTATTGGAAGAATGGCTCAATGGGCCATGCAAACTCCACAGTACTCCGCACACAACACCAACCCACAACCTTGGGGCATGTTGGATACTCCGGCAGGTAGCAAAAAGTGGCGAGGATCTCCTTGTAAGCCATAAAGCAGAACAACATCCCGCTAAAGAACACAATACGGTATTAACAATCTTTGAGACTTTCACCTCAAACAATAGGCGCAAGCGAGCTCATCGAAGCTCTGCTGAAATCTGCCATGTGGCAAAAATAAATCCGTGGAACGACACTACTATAACCTTCAATGCTAGTGATGAACCTCGACTCCAGACTGTCCGGGCACCAGCCACTCTGGTCCTTAGCCCAATCGTGGACGGCTTTCGGCTCTCTAAAGTACTCATGGACGGCGGAAGCGGATTAAACTTGATCTACGAAGAAACACTCAACAAGATGGAAATTGATAAAAGCCGCATTGAACAAAGCGGCACAACCTTCAGGGGGATTATCCCTAGTCGGGAAGCGTGGTGTGCGGGAAAAATCACACTCGATGTGGTATTCGACACCCCGGAGAATTATAGGTTCAAATAAATCAAATTCCAAGTGGCTCCTTTCAGCTACGGATGCCACGCCCTTCTAGGGCGGGACGCGTTTACAAGCTTCCAAGCTATACCCCATTACGGGTACAAGAAGCTTAAAATTCCCGGACCCAATGCAATCATCACTCTAGCCAGTGATCCGGACGTCGCACTTCGCACCGAAAATAAAACCACAACACTAGCCCTGGAAGCATTATCCGAAGCCCTAGCAGCCGAAGAATTAACAACACTGCGTGCCACCGTGGACAGGGACGATGTGATACTCGACAAGCGACCCAAGTCCACCTCATTCAAACCCGCAGACAAGATATTCAAATTCCAAGTCCATCCAACGGACCCCACGAAGATAGCTTCCATCAGGACTCAGTTGAGCCCCGCAATGGACACCGCACTACGAGACTTCTTACGCAAGAATTGGGACATTTTCGCCTGGCACCCATCGAACATGCTGGGCATCCCATGCAGATTGGCCGAACACAGCCTCAATATACTAAAAGGATACAAACCTGTCAAGCAGACTCTAAGGCGGTTTTCGGAGCCCAAACGGCAAACCATGGGGGAAGAGCTAGCCAAGCTACTCGAGGCCGGATTCATTAGAGATATCAAGCATCCGGATTGGCTGGCAAATCTGGTGATGGTACCAAAGAAGGACAAATCCTGGCGCCTATGCGTCGACTTCAAAGACCTCAACAAGGCTTGCCCCAAGGATCCCTTTCCCCTCCCTCGCATCGATCAAATCATCGACGCCACAGCAGGACACGACTCGCTATGTTTCCTCGACGCATACTCTGGATATCATCAAATAAAGATGGCAGAGTCCGACCAAGATGCAACAGCTTTCATAACGCCATATGGCCCTTTCCGCTTCAACACTATGCCTTTCGGGCTTAAGAATGCCGGCGCAACCTACCAACGCATGATTCAAACATGCCCGGAAAAGCAAGTCGGCAAAACAGTGGAGGCATATGTGGACGACGTGGTCATAAAAACAAGACATGTCAAAACCCTAATAGAGGACTTGAGGCTTACGTTCGATAACCTCCAAACATACGACATCAAGCTGAACCCTGAAAAATGCGTTTTCGGCGTCCCCTCTGGGAAACTGCTGGGCTTCATTGTTTCCAATAGAGGAATTGTAGCGAATCCGGCAAAAATTCGAGCTCTGTCGCAGTTGGCTATACCAACAGACCTCAAGCACATCCATAAACTAGCTGGATGCGTAGCTGCTTTGAGCCGCTTTATCTCCAGATTAGGAGAAAAGGCATTACCTCTTTATCCCCTTCTTCGGTGCACCGAACACTTCGTGTGGACGGATGCAGCCGCGGCCGGACTCGATGAAATAAAGACCTTATTGGCCAGTAATCCAGTCCTAACAGCGCCAAATCTCGGTGAACCAATGCTGCTATACATAGCTGCAACACATCAAGTTGTAGGCGCAGTGCTCGTCGAACGAGAAGTTGACGGATACAAATTCGCGCTCCAAAAGACGGTTTATTACGTATCCACGGTCCTCACCCCATGCAAATCCCGATACCCACACTATCAAAAAATAGCATACGCGGTCTTCATGGCATCCCGGAAGCTACGACACTACTTTCAAGAGTGTTTGATTATGGTGGCCTCCGAAGTACCACTCAATGACATAATAAATAACCGCAACGCTATGGGCCAGATCGCTAAATGGGCCATCGAGCTCCTTCCGTTCGACATAACATACAAACCACGGTGGGCCATCAAGTCGCAAGTACTGGCTGACTTTGTCGCCGAATGGACAGAAGCCGAACTCCCTAAAGAGTACGACGCGTACTCTAACTGGATCATGCACTTCGATGGCTCTAAAATGCTGGCCGGATTGGGAGCAGGTGTAGTCCTGACGTCTCCCATCGGAGACACGGTCCAGTATGTCCTCCAAATATTATACACAAACTCCAACAATGCAGCCGAATATGAGGCTCTGTTGCACGGTCTTCGGATGGCAGTCTCTATGGGCATCCAACGCCTAGAAGTGCGCGGGGATTCAAACCTCGCAATATGACAAATAAACAGAGACTTTGATGCCAAGGATCCGAAAATGGCGGCCTACCATAATGCCGTCCTCAAAATGTCAGCTCGGTTCGAGGGGCTCGAATTCCACCATGTGGCTTGAGAAAATAATCAAGTGGCGGACGTCCTCGCCCGCATCGGCGCTAAACGCGACCCTGTCCCACCTAACATATTCCTGGAAAGGTTGTTCAAGCCATCTGTAGTATGGGAAGGGGAGTCCGACAATACTAGCACGGATCCGAACACACCCCTAGATTCCGAACCATCAAACATAATCGGAGGCTCTACCACCGAAATAACATCTCCGGCCCACGAAATCATGGTTGTAATTGCCCGGTGGACCGAGCCTTTCTTGGCCTACCTAAATAGGCAGGAGCTCCTCGAAGACCAAAATGAAGCACACTGCATCGTCCGACGTTCTAAAGCTTACAAAGTCCATGAAGGGGAACTCTATAAGAAAAGTGCGACCGGAGTGCTCCAAAGGTGCATCTCCAAAGAGGAAGGGCGGCGGCTTTTGGCTGAAATCCATGCCAGACTGGGCGGGTACCACGCCGCGGCTCGAGCACTAGTCAGTAAGGCCTTCCGTATAGGCTTCTACTGGCCGACGGCCCGAGCAGACGCATAGGACCTTGTCCAACACTGCGTTGGTTGCCAGCTCTTCGCCAATCAGTGTCATATGCCCCCTACCACTCTCCAAACAATCCCCATAACTTGGCCCTTCACGGTCTGGGGGCTGGATATGGTCATACCTCTTAAAGGGGGAAGCCATAAGAAAAAAATACTTATTGGTCATGGTGGACAAGTTCACCAAATGGATAGAAGCCAAACCAGTCAAAACGGCCGAATCCGGACCAGTAATAGACTTCATATTCGGGGTCGTACACTGATACGGTGTCCCCCACAACATCATCACTGATAATGGCTCAAATTTCACAGCCGATGAGGTGAAAACGTGGTGCGGCAAAATGGGCATTAAGATTGACTACGCCTCCGTCTACCATCCCCAAACAAACGGCCAGGTCGAACAGGCAAACGGTCTCATCATAAGCGGCATCAAACCTAGACTAGTGTGATCCTTGACTAAGTTGGACACGCACTGGGTCGAGGAGCTCGACTCCGTACTCTGGGGGCTGCGGACCACGCCGAGTTGCACCACCGGATATACACCATTTTCATGGTGTACGACGCGGAAGCAGTATTACCCCGCGACATAATACATGATTCGCCACGCGTACACATGTACGAAGAGAAGGAAGCCGAGTTAGATCGGCAGGATAACTTGGATGCCCTGGAAGAGGAGCGCGACGTCGCAAAAGTCCGTTCCACATTCTATCAACAGCAGGCTCGGCGATACCAAAGCAGAGAAGTGCGGGCCAAAACTTATAATATTGGCGAACTCGTTCTACGCCTACCGGAGAAGAAGAAGGACAAGCTCAAACCCAAGTGGGAAGGTCCCTTCGTCATTGACAAAGTTCCCACCGGAGGAGCGTACCGCTTACGTAATGCATCCGATAACAGACTCGAGCCGAACCCATGGAACACGGCCAGACTCCGGAGATTCTACGCCTAGCGCCGAATTCAGTGTTCGTCTCCTTACCCCCTCCTTTTTAATTATGCTCCATCCCTTCTCCTTTCTCGACCTTTTTCCTATTCACACAAATTATTTAATACAGTGCAGACTCCCGGATCACTCCGGTCGCACTATGTGTGTAAGCAATACCTGGGGGCTTCCTATACAGAAGCTAAAAATAATTACTCTAATGGCTTTTTTGCCCATCACATATGCGTTTCTTTTTCCATATGTGCCTTTTCTTCACCATTATATGCATCAAAATTACTTAAGATGTGGCCAAGCTGGGTTGCCTGGCTCTTGTGTTTATGCCCTACGTTCCCGTTAATTCGGCTAGGGCATAAGGGGAGCACCTCTGCGATTGTTACTGCGGGTTCAGCCGGATGTGTACCTCAGACTGGGTGAAGCCGAAAGCTAGCATCCTTAAGAGAATATTCGGTCGGTGAACAAAAGATGTATTCGTTTATTGGAACTTAAATCCCCAGAAGTCTTGTATCCTGCGCCATTGCTCGCAGTCCGGACATGTGCATCGACGCATGCGTACCTAGGGAAAGGAACCCCTAACGGAACTATTCTCACTGGAAGATGTTTCTTACTATCCATGTAATATAACATAACTAGTTGGGTACTTGTCTGTTCAAGCACTTATGACCCCTACGCCTGGTTTCCACGCATACCCCGGTTCTGTATAACTGATCGGGTATCCGGACACACCCCGGACTGTAGGATCCGGGGGCTGAAGCGAAAAGGTCCGCCGTGACAAATGATTTTAATCCAGCTAGGGACTAATTATGTCCATCGAATTACACAGTCACTTGGACTGACTATATTACTGCTCTATACCATCCAACATGCTATCTAGCTTACATTCCTGTTGAGAATACTTGGCGGCTAATGCTACCTGGTCATATACCAGACTCACGGGAATTTCTTGCCCATCGGGCCCCGCCGGTCCTACTTTGGCCATATGGTTCGGGTCCAGCTTGGTGTAGCGCGTCTTCACCATAGCCCAGGCTTCTCTTGCACCTTGCCGGCAAGCTGGCATCTTCCACAATCGGAAGCGCCGCTGTGCTCCTTGAAGCATATCCACAAGCTCCCCCATGCCATTCGACAGGAAGCTTGATGGCCACAAGGCCTGAGCAACACCCTGCATCACCTGCCGAGCTCGCTTGTGCAGTTGCGAGAGGTCTTGCAATAAATCACTTGCAGATGAGGGCATCTCCTCCTCAAGGGGACCCGTTAACATTCCTGCAAGCAAAATTCTTTCAATATACTTCCTCGCCGAACTATCATACAGTTCGTCTAGGCACTCACCATAAATGCCGCATCGAAGCCTTTTGTTCTCCTTCACGGAGGCCGCCAGCTGGGCGCATACGTCTTTTAATTCTACGTCCAGCCGGACATTGGCATCTTGAAGATTGTTCTTCTCCTGCCTAACTTGCATAAGAATGCGCTCGCCAGCCTTTAGCTGCCTTTTGAGATGCGAGTCGTCATCTCTTACGCCCTCTGGATTCACCCCGTGATTGTCTGCAGAATTCTATGTTAGACTTGTTATACCAACCATTTACTAACTGGTGCATCTTCGTACAATTGAGACAAATGTTACCAGATGAGGCCTTCTGGGATTCCTCTAACTTGGCAACTGTGTCCCTCAGTTGGGCCTTGCATTCCTCCAGCTCCCGAGACAATTGCTCATTCTTATCTACAAGGACCTGTGCATAAATTGATCCTTAAAACAATTGTTCCAACCATTTCAAGTCTCAGGGGCTACTGCTATACATGCTTATAAAATTTTCTTACCCGTATATCTTTGGTATACTGGTCCGTCGCTCGGGCAAGCCCTCCTTGAGCAGCTCGGATGTATGCGTCTCCCGAATTGAAGGCATTAAAGGCCTCTTCGGAAAAGATGTTGTTCCAAAGCACGGCCCGTCGGCGCCGGTGATTCATGGCGCTCTCTACTTCGGAGTTCGTGGCCGAGAGCATATCCATGTCCTCTGTCGGAGAACTATGCAGCATCGGCCCCGCGTCCGCCTCCGCTCTCGAAGCCGGTTCTGGAGTCCCGCTGGTGGAGGCGTGATTGGCGGGATCCCCGGATATAGTCCGGCTACTCCTCTTCCTGCCAGGACACAAAGGGCGCTGTTATACTTGAAATACCATAATTGCAGGACAAGTTTTTGCCTTACCTCTGCAGCAGCGTGTCGACCCTTACCGCCTTCCTCTTGAGCCTGCCCGATCCGGACGCCCGTGGTTGACGAGTCCCTAGGGGCTCAGCCCCGCGCTCCAACCATTGTCTCTGCAAAAAACACGACACTTCAAGGGTAAGGCATGACATCTGAAGGGAGTCCTCTTCGGAGGATAGGGTTTTTCGGCTTGGCTTACACGCGACGTAGGTAGCAGTCCGAAATAGTCGGCAATAATGGCCACTGAGGCGCCATCACAGCTTGCTTGATAAAATGTCCCATTGACAAGCTCCACAGTAATATCCGGATCTTCTTCGAGTCCTGGATCTAGGGCCCTTCCGAGGTCCTCCGGCTGCGGGGAGGGGCTAGAGATTCCTTCTACGACCCTCCTTAGTTCCTGCTCGGAAATATCGAAGCATATAATCTTAGCAAAGAACGCCGCAATAAGTGAAGCAGGGAAAGGAATAACGACTTACCCAGTTTGGGGGTTGTACATGGAGAATCCATCCCATGGTTTAATGTGAAGGAATTCTTCCTCTTCTCCTTTGTATAAGTCGGACAATATCCTTGCCAGAGCAGTGGCGGAGTCCGGGCCCTTACAGCCATAGAGGGTGACATCATCTTCCCCGTTGAAGTGCCACATGAGCTTCCCTCGATATTGACGCGGTTGCACTCCCCGTATTATGCATATTGCCATAACCTCGACTATCGTCAGTCCGGATTTGGCCAGTAACTTTATCCTGCTCATCAGGAAATGTATTTCCCTGGTATCCTCCTCTTGGGGGCCCCGGGGGCGCCAGCTTAGACATGTCCTTGGCGGAGGGTTACTGAACTTGGGGAGACCTGTCCGGACTGGATCCGGAAGGGGAACGTCATCAATGTAAAACCACTCTGAAGGCCAGTTCTCTGGTTCCTTCTTGGGAGTGCCGGATAGGTATCCGGTCTCGGCAATGCCCCATACTTCAGCCCCGCCCACTTGACATAGGGATTCTCCCTGGTTGCAGGGGACAAGGAAAAACAGCTTCCTCCATAACCTGAAGTGAGCCTCGCAGCCTAGAAATAGCTCACAAAGGGCAACGTACCCTGCTATGTGTAGTACGGAGGTAGGGGTAAAGTTGTGCAACTGGAGGCCGTAGAACTCCAGGAGCCCGCGAAGGAATGGGTGGATGGGAAGCCCGACGCCCCTTAGCAGATGCGGGATGAGGCATATCCGCTCCTCTGGAGATGGATTGGGAGATCCCTCTGCCTGTTCCGCGCCGTTATAGGTGTCTATTCCGGCTCGGACGGGGACCATGAACGCTGGTGGGAGAAACCCTTGGGTTTGTAACTCTATCAAACGGCTATGAGGAACTGAACACTCTTCCCCAGTCCCCCGACTTGGAGCGAGGAGAGCGAGCAGAAGAGCTGCGATGACCGGCCATGTTGGAATGGTCTTTCCGGAGCACTCTGTTGGATGCTTGCTCGAGGGGGGGAGTGAGGTTTAGATCTGAGAATTCCCGTCTCTTCAAATAGACGGTCAGCCCGAAGGATTGAGGGTGGCAAATGCAAAAATGCCTTGGCTCCTCGCATTCGCTCGACACGTGGATATGGTCATTATTGAGGCACTGAAGCCGAGGAGTACAACAGTGATGGGAAGCCGGACACTATTCGTCGTAGCAGGTACATTGGAGTATTCGAATAAGGAACCCGCCTTGCAATGCCGAAGACAAGACAACGCACCGGAATCATCATCATTGAAGCCTGGTTCAGGGGCTACTGAGGGAGTCCTGGATTAGGGGGTATCCGGACAGCCGGACTATATACATCGTCCGGACTATTGGAGCGTGAAGATACAAGACTCAAGACTCCGTCCTGTGTCCGGATGGGACTCTCCTTTGCGTGGAATACAAGCTTGGCGATCCAGATATTGTATTCCCTTCCTTGTAACCGACTCCGTGTAAACCCTAGCCCTCTCCGGTGTCTATATAAACCGGAGAGGTTGGTCCTTAGAAGGCCGATCACAATTACAATCATAATCATCATAGGCTAGCTTCTAGGGTTTAGCCTCTACGATCTCGTGGTAGATCTACTCTTGTACTACTCATATTGTCAATATTAATCAAGCAAGAAGTAGGGTTTTACCTCCATCGAGAGGGCTCGAACCTGGGTAAACATTGTGTCCCTTGCTTCCTGTTACCATCAGCCTAAGACGCACAGATCGGGACCCCCTACCCGAGATCTGCCGGTTTTGACACCAACAACCGGCCTGTACTTTGCTAAGTCCCTGAGCGAGAAGATCAATTTTCACTCGGGAGGGTTTTCAAACTTAGGCGAGTACTGGACTGCAGCTAAGCCTCCGAGTGGGAGGGTTGCTCACCACTCGGTAGGAGTTTTCAAACTTAGGCGAGTACTGGACTGCAGCTAAGCCTCCGAGTGGGAGGATTGCTCACCACTCGGTAGGATTTTTCAAACTTAGGCGAGTACTGGACTGCAGCTAAGCCTCTGAGTGGGAGGATTGCTCACCACTCGGTAGGATTTTTCAAACTTAGGCAAGTACTGGACTGCAGCTAAGCCTCCGAGTGGGAGGATTGCTCACCACTCGGTAGGATTTTTCAAACTTAGGCAAGTACTGGACTACAGCTAAGCCTTCGAGCAGAAAGATTGTTCTTACAATCTCATCCTTCTTCTTGACGGTGCAACCCCCCGGGGGGGTGGGCATGGCCGACCCGTACCGTTTGGTAGGACTTTTTAAACTTAGGCGAGTACTGGACTACAGCTAAGCCCCCGAGTGAGAGGCAGACTCACCAATTGGTAGGATTTTTCAAACTTAGGCAAGTACTGGACTGCAGCTAAGCCCCCGAGTGAGAGGCATACTCACCACTCGGTAGGATTTTTCAAAACTTAGGCGAGTACTGGACTGCAGCTAAGCCCCCCGAGTGAGAGGCAGACTCACCACTTGGTAGGATTTTTCAAAACTTAGGCGAGTACCGGACTGCAGCTAAGCCCCCGAGTGGGAGGGCTGCTCACCACTCGGTAGGCTTTTCTTCGACTTAGGCGAAACTGATTCGCAACTAAGACACCCACTAGGGGATTTTAGAACATGTAAAAAATGAACAACAATCATTCGGAAGACTGTAAAATCATGTCTTTTGAAAATCAAACTAAAGGGTACTTCTTATTACATCTCATCAGTCTAAATACTTAAGAGTAAAAAGGGCGGAGCAATTCCGCATTCCAGGCGCGTGGCTCATCTTTGTTGTGCTCGACGTTGAAGAGACGATACGCTCCGTTGTGGAGCACTTTGGTGATGACGAAAGGGCCTTCCTAGGCAGGAGCGAGCTTGTGTGGTTTCTGCTGGTCCACTCGAAGAACCAGGTCTCCTTCTTGAAACGCCCGACCCCTTACGTTTCTGGCATGGAATCGACGCAAGTCTTGCTGATAAATGGTCGACCGGATCAAGGCCATCTCTCTTTCTTGTTCCAGGAGATCGACTGCATCTTGCCGAGCCTTCTCTGCTTCCTCTTCTAAGAACAGTTCGACTCGAGGCGCGTTGTGGAGCAAATCACTCGGGAGTACGACTTCGGCTCCATAGACTAAGAAGAATGGAGTCCGTCCAGTCGACCGATTAGGAGTTGTCCTCAATCCCCAAAGTACTGATGGGAGCTCGTCGACCCAAGCCCCTCCTGCATGCTTGAGGTCACGCATTAACCGGGGTTTCAGACCTTTGAGAATCAATCCATTTTCTCGCTCAGCCTGCCCATTCGACCGAGGATGAGCGACCGAAGCATAATCGACCCTCATGCCTTGGGAAGCACAAAAGGCTCTTAATTCATCAGAGCCGAAGTTTGAACCGTTATCCGTGATGATGCTGTGCGGGATGCCATATCTGAATATTAGTTCTCTGATGAAACTCACAGCTGTACTTCCTTCAAGGTTTTTAATGGGTTTGGCTTCGATCCATTTGGTGAACTTGTCGACTGCCACCAACACATGAGTAAATCCACTCCTGCCAGTCCTTAGAGGTCCAACCATGTCCAATCCCCAGACAGCAAAATGCCAGACGAGTGGAATTGTCTTCAGAGCTGACGCAGGTTTATGGGACATGTTGGAGTAAAACTGACAGCCTTCACACTTGTCCACTATTTCTTTTGCCATCTCATTGACCCGTGGCCAGTAAAATCCGGCTCGGTATGCTTTGGCCACGATTTTTCGAGAGGACGCATGGTGACCACAGGTCCCCGAGTGAACATCATTGAGGATCATTCGGCCTTCTTCTGGCGTGATGCACTTCTGGCAGACCCCAGTTACACTTTCTCTGAACAACTGTCCTTTTATCACGGTAAAGGCCTTAGATCATCGGACGACCCGTCGAGCCTCTTCTTCATCCTCTGGAAGTTCTTTCCTAAGAATGTATGCAATGTACGGCACTGTCCAGTCGGGAGTGATGACAAAAACCTCCATGACTAAGTCGACCACAGCGGGGATTTCGACTTCAGTCGGATCTGTGACGCTCTTGGGCTGTGGCGATTCTTCAGTGAAAGGATCTTCCTGAACTGAAGGTGAATGAATATGTTCCAATAACACATTGCGGGGAATGGCCTCTCTCTTTGAACCTATCTTTGCCAATTCATCCGCAGCTTGATTTTTCAATCGGGGAACATGGTGAAGCTCCAGTCCTTCAAACTTCTTTTCCAGCTTTCTTACTGCATTGCAATAACCAGTCATGGCTGGGCTTCTGACATCCCATTCCTTCATCACTTGATTAACCACCAAATCTGAGTCGCCGTATACCATAAGGAGGCGGATGCCGAGTGAAATGGCCATACACAACCCGTATAAAAGTGCTTCATATTCCGCTTCATTATTGGAGGAATCAAAATGAATCTGGAGAACATAGTTAAGCTTGTCTC
>NC_041387.1:336865183-336915803 GCF_002162155.2 Triticum dicoccoides | reverse complement strand
ACCCCAGCACCTGATCCATTCAGCATCTTGGAGCCATCAAAGAACATAGTCCAATGCTCCGAGTGAACTTGAGTCAGTAGTTGCTGCTCAATCCACTCGGCAAGGAAATCTGCGATTGCTTGTGACTTGATAGCTTTCTTCGCCTCAAACTTGATATCCAATGGAAGGAGTTCAATCGCCCATTTTGCCACTCTACCAGTTGCATCTCTATTATTCAGAATTTCAGATAGTGGTGCGTTGCTGACAACTGTAATGGAGTGATCAGAGAAATAATGTGCAACCTTCTTCATGGTCATGTATATTCCATAAACAAGCTTCTGATAATGTGGATATCGTTGCTTGGATGGAGTCAAAACTTCAGAGAGATAATAAACTGGGCGCTGAACCTTGTAAGCTTTTCCTTCTTCTACTCGCTCGACCGTGAGTACTGTACTGACAAATTGTCCCGTGGCTGCAATATAAAGCAGTAAAGGCTCTTTGCTAATTGGCGAAGCGAGCACCGGCTGGGTGGAAAGCAGGGTTTTGAGTTCTGCAAATGCTGCATCAGCTTATTCAGTCCACTCGAACTTATCAGATTTCTTCATCAGTCGGTAAAGAGGCAATGCCTTTTCACCGAGATGAGAAATGAATCGACTCAAGGTGGCCAAACAACCAGTCAACTTCTGAACATCATGCACTCGCACAGGGCGTTTCATTCGGAGAATGCTATCGACTTTTTCTGGATTGGCGTCGATCCCTCGTTCGGAAATGAGAAAACCGAGTAACTTTCCTCCTAGAACTCTGAACGTGCACTTTGACGGATTAAGCTTGATATCGTACCTCCTTAGGTTGGCAAAGGTTTCTGCAAGGTCAGCCAATAGGTCGGAACCTTTGCGAGACTTGACCACAATGTCATCCATGTATGCTTCCACATTCCGACTGATTTGAGTGAGCAGGCACTTCTGAATCATTCTCATAAATGTGGCTCCGGCATTTTTAAGACCGAATGGCATGGTGACATAGCAAAAGCACCCGAATGGGGTGATGAAGGCTGTTTTTATTTCATCGGGACCGTACAGTTGGATCTGATGATACCTGGAATATGCATCTAAAAAGACAAGCGCTCACACCCCGCAGTCGAGTCAACAATCTGATCGATGCGGGGGAGATGGAAGTGATCTTTCGGGAAGGCCCGATTGATATGCTCGAAATCAATGCACATACGAAGTGAATCGTCCTTCTTGGGGACCAGGACTACATTGGGAAGCCACTCGAAGTGGTAGATCTCCCGGATGAACTCTGCTGCTAGCAGCCGAGCCACTTCTTCGCCAATCGCTTTCCTCTTCTGCACGTCGGACCGCCGAAGGTGCTCTTTGATGGGTTTTGCTTTGGGGTCGACACGCAAACGGTGCTCAGCCTGTCCTCTGGGTACACCCGACATGTCAGAGGGTTTCCATGCAAAGATGTCCCAGTTCTCACGGAGGAACTGGATGAGCGCTTCTTCCTATTTGCTATCAAGTGTCGTTGATATATGAGTCGGCGCGGCATTGGGATCAGTCGGGTGAATATGAATCGGCTTTGTTTCACTGGACGACTGAAATGCAGAACCCATGGCAGGCTTCTTGGCTCGGAGCAAATCACTCGGATCTGCATTCTTCTAATACTCTTGAAGTTCAACTGCAGCCATCTGCGCATCAGCAATTTTGGAACCTTTCTGGAAGCATTCCTCTGCTTTCTGCCGATTGCCAGTAACTGTGATCACACCTTTGGGGCCAGGCATCTTCAACTTTAGGTACACGCAACATGGCCGAGCCATAAAATGTGCGTAGGCAGGCCTACCCAGAATGGCATGATAAGCACTCTGGAAATCCACGACTTCAAATGTCAACTTTTCCTTACGGTAATGTTTGGAATCACCGAAAACCACGTCGAGAGTGATCTGGCCGAGTGATTCGGCTTTCTTTCCGGGGATAACACCATGGAAACTCATATTGCTCTCGCTGAGTTTGGACATCGGAATGCCCATCCCCTTCAAGGTTTCAGCATAAAGGATATTCAGACCGCTACCACCGTCCATCATCACTTTAGTCAGTCGAGTGCCCCCAACCACGGGGTCGACCACCAGCGCTTGCCTCCCGGGGGTGGCTACACGAGCAGGATGGTCAGACTGGTCGAATGGGATGGTTGTTTGAGACCATTTCAGATATATGGTCGTCGTCGCTAGAGCGACCATATTCACTTCTCTGTTGATAACTTTCAACGGACTCTTGCTCTCAACATCAGCAAAAATCATGAGGGTGGAATTGACTTTGGGATAACCGTCGTCTCCCTCTTCATCCTCATCTTTGTCTGACTCTTTCTCCTTCTCACTGGGCTATTTCTCTCAGAACTGCTGGATCAGGAGTCGACATTGCCGAGTGGTATGCTTTGGGTAAATCAGATTACCTTCTTCATCTTTCTTCGTGTGAATGTGACACGGCAAATCCAACACATCATTCCCTGCTTGATCCTTTACCTTCTTAGGGGGCCAGGGCCCCTTAGGTTTTCCCTTAAACTTTCCTTGAGCTACTGCTGCAATCTCACCGGGTGCTGCCGTCTCGGCCTTGCGCTTCTGTTTCCTATTGGAACTACCTCCACTGGCCTCTTGGCCGTCTGGCTTACTCTTCCCGCTATGGAGTCGATCCTCTTCTTCTCCGTTAGCGTACCGGGTGGCTATCTCCATCATCCGAGTCAGAGTCATATCTCTAGTCCGATCGAACTTCAGGACCAACTCTCGGTATTTGACACCTTCCTTGAAAGCGCACACCGCCCGATGCTCTGATACATTTTCAACAGTGTGATGCAGAGTGGCCCACCTCTGAATGAAGTCTCTCTCAATGTCTCACTCGGCATTTGCACACAATGCTATAACTCGGTCAATCCTGCCGCTCACTTGCAAGTGCCCTCAAAAGTTCTGACGAACACTTGAGCCAGCTCTTCCCAACTATATATACTACCTGGAGCCAACTGAGTCAGCCACGCTCGGGCCGACCCTTCCAACATCAGAGGAAGATGTTTGATCGCTACCTCATCGTTTCCGCCTCCAATCTGCACAGCCACTCGATAATCCTCAAGCCAAGTTTTAGGCTTGGATTCTCCAGTGAACTTACTGACTCGGTTGCCAACTTGAAGTTGGGAGGAATCACTGCCGCCCTGATGGCACTGCTGAAACACTCTGGACCTGAAACATTCACTCTGCTGCCACTTGGACGATCTCTGCCAGGGTCTTCTCTATGCGCTCTATTCCGGTCAACTAGGCCTTGAACAAGAATGGATCTCGCATCGAAGCCTGGCTCCCTTGGGTCGACCGGTGCTCTGCGCTCGCCACTGTGACGGCGTCTACCATCGTTCCGTCGAGGCACATATGATGCACTCCTCGGAGGAGGCGTGGGCACGACGATTGTCGCAGTCGAGCTGATGATCATACTGTCCCCGGCCCTCATGCCGCAGAGGCTATCTTGGGCTGTGGGTCGACTGAACTGTATCCGCAACTACGGATCTGCTGTGAATCCTATTCAACGACTGAGACACTGCTGTGTTCTGCTCTCCTGGTGCCCGGAGCAAGGCCCGGATCTGCATCAACCCTCTGCCAGCCTCCGACTGGGAAGGTTGGATTGGCTCTGCAATTCAGGCCGCAGCTGTGAGGTTCTGAATCGGAGTACGGTATACCTTAGGTGGAGGCGGGAAAATTTGCCGTCGACTGGACTCAAGAACCAGCTCCCGAGCCCGCCCGTCGAGAGTGTGCTGCAGGTTCTCCAGTCGAGTGCACTCAACCAAACTAGCCAAGCGCGCCTCCTCCAAGGCCCGAGCCTCGGGGGTTTCTCCAACGATGGGTGTGTGGAGCGCATCCATGTTGCGGCGACGAAGTTCTTCCCTCTGCTGTGAAGAGAGGGGTTCGCGATGGTATTCCTCATGGACGCGCGACGGATCGCCGCCACCATCTTCACCGTCTTCGCGACGGAAGCCAGGTGGACCACGCGGACCATTGACCATTAAGACTTCAGCCACAGGGTCGCTGCTATCGCACTCGGATGCAGTCTCCGTGGAGCCAGTCGACAGGTCAAACATGCCGTGGAGAGTTTTGTCGGGCTCGATTGCCGCGACTTGATGGGTGGCCGAACGTCGAGCCACCACATGTTTCACCCACCGCTGAAGCCGCGAATGACCGGATCACTTGCGGCAGCAAACAACGGGGAGGGAAGACACCATCAGAGCCGACTGATATTGGGTCGACGGCTGCCGGAGAAGGACGCCATGAACGCACGCGCGAAAGTGCGTCACCCCTCGGACGGGGAGCGCCTCAATGTCAAGGGGAGCTTCTTGGAACCACGTGGAGTCGCCGGCGATGAAAACAAGCGTGCCGAGACGGATCTCGCAACCCTCAGCCAATCCGCCGCCGGAAACCATGATGACGATGATCGGAAAAAACTTGCAACTTCACCAACAAGTCGCTAAGACACCAGCCCCACGGTGGGCGCCAACTGTCGTGGTTCTAAGACTGACAATAGAAAGGGGGGTAGGTATGGAGAGGCAAGGTCTCAGCTATGGTGAAGATGTACACATGAGTTTTACGAGTTCAGGCCCTTCTCGGAGGAAGTAACATCCCTACGTCTCGGTGCCCAGAGGCGGTCGATTGGATTATATGTGTGATGTTACAGGGGGTGCGAACCCTTGTGCCAGAGGAGGAGGGTGGCTTATATAGAGTTTGCCAGGACCCTCTCCTCCCTCCATTACAAGGGACTTAATGTACATAAAGTGGGCGCATTACTGGTAACGCCCGCCTTAAGTGCTGTTAATGACCTTAAAGACTACGGAGTGAATGCCTGCCCGTTGCAACGCTGAGTGACTCCTAGTATTCGGGAGGTCGAGTGACTCTCTGGACGGTCGAGTGACAGTAGGTAGGAAGACTCCCGAGTGACATGATGTCGAGTGGATTGCACTCGACATCTTCGACTGGGGGTCTCATGCTGCCTCTTGAACTTCTTGTCTTCTTGGGTAGCGACCTTGGGTAGGACGTATAGGTCAGGCCTATGACCCTACCCCAGGTCTGTATCCTCATCAGTAGGGGCTGTTTAGATAAAGAAGCAATAAAGTAAATATAGCGAGTGTGGAAAAGTGGTGGTAGGAGTTGTGAAACCCAACCATAGCATTAAAGCATCAAGTCCCCTTTATCAAATATGCCACAACCCCCTTACTCGGGTTTATGCTTCTGTCACTCAAGCAACCCACTATAAGCGAATCATGAACATATTGCAACACCCTACAATGGGAATCCCTCACGCTTGCGCGAAACAGAGGACACAATAGGACAGCAACATAACCACAAGCAAATTAAACCAATCATAGCAATTCATCAATCACCGGTAGGACAACGAAAATCTACTCAGACATCATAGGATGGCAACACATCATTGGATAATCATATGAAGCATAAAGCACCTTGTTCTATTAGAGGTTACAACGGGTTGTGGGAGAGTGGACCGCTGAATATAGATGGGGGAAGGTGATGGAGATGTTGGTGAAGATGGCGGAGGTGTTGGTGTAGATCGCGGTGATGATGATGGCCCCCGGCGGTGTTCCGGCGCCACGGAAGCAAGGGGGAGAGAGCCCCCCTTCTTCTTCTTCTTCTTCTTCTTCCTTGACCTTATACCTAGATGGGAGAGGGGTTTCCCCTCTGGTCCATGGCCTCCATGGCTTGGGAGGGGCGAGAGCCCCTCCGAGATTGGATCTATCTCTTTGTCTCTCTCTCTTTCTGCGTTCCCAGATTCTGCCCTTTCACCGTTTCTTTTATATCCGGAGATCTGTAACTCCGATTGGGTTGAAACTTTCGCCCAGATTTTTCTCCGAAAATTAGCTTTCTTGCTTCAAAAGAAGAGCGTCAACCGCCTTACGGGGTTCCCACGAGGGTCAGGGGCGCGCCCCCTGCCTTGTGGCCCCCTCGGGCACCGTCTCGCGCTGGTTTTTCTTCCCAAAAATCATAAATATTCCAAAAATGATCTCCATCCGTTTTATCCCGTTTGGACTCCGTTTGATATGGAGTTTCTGCAAAACATAAAACATGCAACAAACATGAACTGACATTGGGCTCTGGGTCAATATGTTAGTCCCAAAAATAGTATAAAAAGTTGCCAAAAGTATATGAAAGTGAATAATATTGGCACGGAACAATCAAAAATTATAGATACGACGGAGACGTATCAGCATCCCCAAGCTTAATTCCTGCTCGTCCTCGAGTAGGTAAATGATAAAAAGATAATTTTTGATGTGGTATGCTACCTAGCATAATCTTGATCATATATCTAATCATGGCATGAATATTAAGACACGAGTGATTCAAAGCAATAGTCTATCATTTGACATAAGAACAATAATACTTCGAGCGTACTAGTAAAGCAATCATGTCTTTTCAAAACAACATGGCCAAAGAAAGTTATCCCTACAAAATCATATAGTTTGGCTATGCTCCATCTTCATCACACAAAATATTCAAATCATGCACAACCCCGATGACAAGCCAAGCAATTGTTTCATACTTTTGACGTTCTCAAACTTTTTCAACTTTCACGCAATACATGAGCGTGAGCCATGGATATAGCACTATAGGTGGAATAGAGTATGATGGTGGAGGTTTATGTGAAGAAGACAAAAAGGGAGAAAGTCTCACATCGGCGCGGCTAATCAACGGGCTATGGAGATGCCCATCAATTGATGTCAATGCAAGGAGTAGGGATTGCCATGCAATGGATGCACTAATAGCTATAAGTGTATGAAAGCTCAACTGAAACTAAGTGGGTGTGCATCCAACTTGCTTGCTCATGAAGACCTAGGGAATTTGAGGGCCCATCGTTGGAATATACAAGCCAAGTTCTATAATGAAAATTCCCACTAGTATATTAAAGTGATAACATAGGACACTCTCTATATGAAGAACATGGTGATACTTTGAAGCACAAGTGTGGTAAAAGGATAGTAACATTGCCCCTTTTTTTTCTCTTTTTTTGGGCGGGCTTCTTTGGCCCCCCTTTTTATTTAGGCTTCTTTGGCCTCTTTTTATTTTTATTTTTTATGGGGCAATGCTCTATAATGATGATCATCACACTTTATTTACTTACAACTCAATATTACAACTCGATACTAGAACAAAGATATGACTCTATATGAATGCCTCCGGTGGTGTACCAGGATGTGCAATGATCTAGCATAGCAATGACATCAAAAAAACGGACAAGCCATGAAAACATCATGCTAGCTATATTACAATCATGCAAAGCAATATGACAATGAGTGCTCAAGTTATGTATATGATGATGATGGAAGTTGCATGGCAATATATCTCGGAATGGCTATGGAAATGCCATGATAGGTAGGTATGGTGGCTGTTTTGAGGAAGATATAAGGAGGCTTATGTGTGATAGAGCGTATCATATCACGGGGTTTGGATGCACCGACGAAGTTTGCACCAACTCTCGAGGTGAGAAAGGGCAATGCACGGCACCGAAGAGGCTAGCAATGATGGAAGGGTGAGAGTGCGTATAATCCATGGACTCAACATTAGTCATAAAGAACTCACATACTTATTGCAAAAATCTATTATCATCGAAACAAAGTACTACGCGCATGCTCCTAGGGGGATAGATTGGTAGGAAAAGACCATCGCTCGTCCCCGACCGCCACTAAGGAAGACAATCAAGAAATACCTCATGCTCTAACTTCGTTACACAATGGTTCACCATACGTGCATGCTATGGGAATCACAAACCTCAACACAAGAATTTCTACAATCCACTACTACCCAGTAGCATGACTCTAACATCACCATCTTTATATCGCAAAACTATTGCAAGGAATCAAACATATCATATTCAGTGATCTACAAGTTTATGTAGGATTTTATGACTAACCTTGTGAATGACCAATTCCTGTCATCTCTCTAAATAGATATAAGTGAAGCAAGAGAGTTTAATTCTTTCTACAAAAGATATGCCCACGCTCTAACAAATCTAAGTGAAGAAAAAGAGCATTCTACAAATGGCGGTTTCCTATGTGAAGAGAAACATGCAATCCAAACTTCAAATGATATAAGTGAAGCACGTGAAGCATTCTATAAAGCCATACTCAAAAGATATAAGTGAAGTGCAATGAGCATTCTATAAATCAACCATGGACTATCTCATACCAGCATGGTGCATAAAATAAAAGTGAAAACTAAATGCAAAAGATGCTCCAAGACTTGCACATATCGCATGAACGAAACGAATCCGAAAACATACCGATACTTGTTGAAGAAAGAGGGGATGCCTTCCGGGGCATCCCCAAGCTTAGATGCTTGAGTCTCCTTGAATATTTACTTGGGTTGCCTTGGGCATCCCCAAGCTTGAGCTCTTGCCTCTCTTCCTTTTCCTCATATCGTGACCTCCTCGATCAAACACTTCGTCTACACAAAACTTCAACAGAAAACTCGGTAAGATCCGTTAGTATAATAAAGCAAATAACTACTCTAAGTACTATTGAAAACCACTTCATATTTTGTTCTTGCACTGTGTCTACTGTAATATAACTTTTCCATGGCTTAATACACTGATAGAAATTGATAGTTTCATCTAAACAAGCAAACTATGCATCAAAAACAGAATCTGTCAAAAACAGAACAGTCTGTAGAAATCTGAACATTCACCATACTTCTGGTACCCCAAAAATTCTACCAAAATTAGAAAAACTAAAACATTTGTATATAAAGACAGTGCAAAACGAATCAGAACCATTTGACATTCCAGTAAAAAATGTAAAATCGTGCACTACAGCCAAAGTTTCTGTCCTGCACCGCACAAACCAACAAGCATTGTAAACATCCTAAAGGCAAACCTTGGCACATTATTTTTATAATACAATGGAATTGTACAATGGGGTAATTATTTTTGATGAAAAGTTTCTGTAATTAAGATTCACCAAGTTTCTCTAAGCATGAACAAAGTTTAAGGAGCTCTCCCACTTCAACAATGCTTGTCTCTCTCACTTTCACTTTCCTTTTTGAAAAGTTTTGGGTTCCCCTCTTTATTTTATTATTGGTTTTTAGACTACATGAAAGCACTCAACAGAAATAAATGACTCTAAAACTTCCGGGTTGTCTCCCTGGCAGCGCTTTCTTTAAAGCCATTAAGCTAGGCATATAGTGCTCAAGTAATGGATCCACCCGGATCCCAAGGTATATCAAAGCCAATTTAAATTAACAATGACTTGTAATTTAGTAGTGAGCAAAAAGTAACATATATCATGCAACAACGAAGTCTAACTCTCTTCCTATGCATCGGCATGTCATAAAAGAACAATTCATGCACACATAGTAAAGGCCAATGCATAGTATAAACAGTTTCTTGCAATTTTATCATATTGGAAACATAGAGAGGTGGAGATATAGTTCCTCTCTCATTATAATTGCAAGTAGGAGCAGCAAGCACATGCATATTATATCTATCAAAATCATCATGTGTAGTAGTAAAACGCAACCCATCAATATAATCCTTAATAAGGGCAAACTTCTCCGATATAGTGTAGTAGGGAGAATTCAAAAGGATAATAGGACCATCTTGCGTGGGTGCAATAGCAACTATTTCATGTTTAACATAAGGAACTATAGCAAGTTCATCTCCATAAGTATAATTCATATTGGCATCTTGGCCACAAGCATAGCAAGCATCATCAAAAAGGGATATTTCAAGAGAATCAACGGGATCATAACAATCATCATAGCAATCATCCTTCGGTAAGCACGAAGGGGAATTAAACAATGTATGAGTTGAAGAGTTACTCTCATTAAAAGGTGGACACGGGTGATCAATCCACTCTTCCTCCTTTTGTTCTTCGCTCTCCTCCTCATCTTTTTCATCTAATGAGCTCACAGTTTCAGTAATTTCTTCTTCCATAGATTTCTGCAAAATATTAGTCTCTTCTTGGACAGCGGAGACTTCCTCAATAAATGCATAAATATCGGAATTGAATTCATAATTCTCATAGCAATATTTAAGTATAGAAAAATTTTCAGGTTTGTAAACAGCATCATCAAGATTTTCACACGTTTTAAACAAAGATTCAATTTCATAAGCACCCATAAAAGCAACAAATTCTTCTATTTGTTCCACATCATAGTAATCATATATACAATTAGCATAAGAAGCTAAGGTTTCATTATCATTAAATTTACATGAAAAGGAAAGGTGTGGAGCCTTCATCCTAGAGCAACATGTATAATCATATCTCAAGCATAGTTCCCGAGCATACCAATGCAACATATAAATTTGATCCCATAATAGTTTCACTTTTTGTGTCAAGCGATAATCCCTAAAGTATTCACGTTGATCCAACGTGTCTCCCATAACATAATTGAATGGGGTTTTCTCAGGATTATCAAAGTAGTACATAATTTTTTCACATAACGAGCATCGAAGGTTTTAGGAGGTTCCCCATCTCCATGAGTAGCAAGTAAACCTAATTTTTTTGGTATTCGTGTTCCATATCCATAACTAAAGATAGAGAACAACTAAGAACAACAAATATAAATTACTTCATGATAAAGCAAACAAGCACACACGAGAATATTCACCCCACGCTATGACTCCCTGGCAACATCGCCAGAAAAAGGTCTTGATAACCCACAGGTATAGGGGATCAATTGTAGCCTCTTTCGATAAGTAAGAGTGTCGAACCCAATGAGGAGCTAAAGGTAGAACAAATATTCCCTCAAGTTCTATCTACCACCGATACAACTCTACGCACGCTTAGCATTCGCTTTACCTAGAACAAGTATGAAACTAGAAGTACTTTGTAGGTGTTGTTGGATAGTTTTGCAAGATGATAAAGAACACATAAATAAAAAGTAGGGGCTGTTTAGATAAAGAAGCAATAAAGTAAATATAGCGAGTGTGGAAAAGTGGTGGTAGGAGTTGTGAAATTGTCCCTAAGCAATTGACTACTTTACTAGACCGATAGCAAGTTTTATGTGGGAGAGGCATAATCTAACATATTTCCTCTTCTTGGATCATATGCACTTATGATTGGAACTCTAGCAAGCATCCGAAACTACTAAAGATCATTAAGGTAAAACCCAACCATAGCATTAAAGCATCAAGTCCCATTTATCCCATATGCCACAACCCCTTACTCGGGTTTATGCTTCTGTCACTCAAGCAACCCACTATAAGCGAATCATGAACATATTGCAACACCCTACAGTGGGAATCCCTCACGCTTGCGCGACACTGAGGGCACAATAGGACAGCAACATAACCACAAGCAAACTAAACCAATCATAGCAATTCATCAATCACCGGTAGGACAACGAAAATCTACTCAGACATCATCGGATGGCAACACATCATTGGATAATAATATGAAGCATAAAGCACCATGTTCAAGAAGAGGTTACAACGGGTTGTGGGAGAGTGGACCGCTGAATATAGATGGGGGAAGGTGATGGAGATGTTGGTGAAGATAGCGGAGGTGTTGGTGTAGATCGCGGTGATGATGATGGCCCCCGGCGGCGTTTCGGCGCCATCAGAAGCAAGGGGGAGAGAGCCCCCTTCTTCTTATTCTTCCTTGACCTTCTCCCTAGATGGGAGAAGGGTTTCCCCTCTGGTCCATGGCCTCCATGGCTTGGGAGGGGCGAGAGCCCCTCCGAGATTGGATCTGTCTCTCTGTCTCTCTCTGTTTCTGCGTTCCCAGATTCTACCCTTTCACCGTTTCTTTTATATCCGGAGATCCGTAACTCTGATTGGGTTGAAACTTTCGCCCAGATTTTTCTCTGAAAATTAGATTTCTTGCGGCAAAAGAAGAGCGTCAACAGCCTTACATGGTTCCCACGAGGGTCAGGGGCGCACCCCCTGGCTCGTGGCCCCCTCGGGCACCGTCTCGTGTTGGTTTTTCTTCCCAAAAATCATAAGTATTCCAAAAATGATCTCCGTCTGTTTTTATCCCATTTGGACTCCGTTTGATATGGGGTTTCTGCGAAACATAAAACATGCAACAAACAGGAACTGGCACTGGGCACTGTGTCAATATGTTAGTCCCAAAAATAGTATAAAAAGTTGCCAAAAGTATATGAAAGTTGAATAATATTGGCATGGAACAATCAAAAATTATAGATACGATGGAGACGTATCATTCCCCAATCTGCCGGAGCCCTCGGTGGATTCCTGGGAAGAGCTGCGTGGACTGTTCATCGAGCGCTTCGCGGTGCCAGCGCCCCACGCCATCGCGGCCATCCTCGGCGTGTCGCAAGCGCTGGCCTCAGACCGCCATGTCAAGCAGTTCTTCCGCCAGATGGGGCCCTCCCAATCTCCCCGAGGGGACCCTCCGGGCTGTGCGGCGCCCAAGGCTGATCTCACCTTGAACTCCAGGGATAACCCCAAGACCATGGCCGGCGCCGGTGTGCTTCCCATGCTCCGCACCCCCACCATCTACAACGTAGTAGTCACCAGAACCCTCATCGATGGTGGCCCTGGCCTCAACGTCCTCTCCATGGAGGCATTTGGCCTGCTCCATGTGCCCCATGGCCTGCTCCTCCTCACCAAGCCTTTCTCTGGAGTGGTTGGTAGCTCCACCTGCCCTTGAGGTAGATTCGCCTACCCGTCACCTTCGGAACGCACGACAACTACCACACCGAGCTCATCAACTTCAATGTCACGCTTATCGGGCTCCTGTACAACGCCATCCTCAGGTATCCGGCCCTCACCAAGTTCATGGCGGCGACTCATCCCGGCTACAACATCATGAATATGCCGGGAAGCAGCGATGTCCTCATCATGGCGGGAGACGCTGGGGATGCGCTCATGGCCCTTAGGCTCACTTTCAAGGCCGCGGCGGCCGCGCGACCAAGCATGAGGAGCGCTCCGGAGGTCCCGGGGGCTGCCCTGGCAAAGAAGAAGACATTATTCTGTCAAGATTGGGCCAAGAAAAAGCAAGTGCCGATTGACGAGGATGGGAAGTTGGGTGCTACCTTCACCATAGGAGTCGGCCTCTCCCGAGATCAGGAGGAGGCGTTGGTCGACCCTTCGCACGAACAAGGATGTGTTCACATGGGAGGCAACGTACCTGGTCAGTGTTCCGTGCGGGGTGATAAAGCACCACCTCATGGTGTGCCCCAACGCGCGCCCCTTGAAGTAGAAGGTGCGGCGTCGGGCCCTGGAGAAGCAGTCATTCATCATCCAGGAGACTCGCAAGCTGCAAGAAGCCAATGTTATTCGGGAGGTGCGACACACGGATTGGTTGGCGAACCCGGTTATCATCCCCAAGAAGGGCGGGAAGGAGCATATGCGTCGACTTCACGAGCCTGAACAAGGCTTTCCCTCAAGACCCTTTCCCCCTTCCACGCATCGACCGGATCGTCGACTCCACCGCCAAATGCGATCTATTGTGCTTCCTGGACGCCTTCTGAGGCTATCATCAGATCAAGATGGCGGTAGAGGACGTGGAGAAGACGACCTTCCTGACCCTGTGCGGGGTGTACTGCTACACCTGCATGCCATTCGGGTTGCGCAATGCCCGAGCAACCTTCCAACGGCTGATACACATCGCTTTGGGCAAGCAGCTCGGGAAGAACACCAAGGCTTACGTCAACGACATAGTGGTCAAGTCCCGGGAGGCTAGAACCCTTGTTGAAGATCTGGAGGATACGTTGGCCAACTTGCGCATGGTAAAGTTGCAGCTCAATCCGGAGAAGTGCGTGTTTGGCTTCCCGTCCGGCAAGCTGTTGGGGTTCCTGGTGTCGCACAAAGGGATCGAGGCCAACCCAGAAAAGGTTAAAGCAATAGAAAGGATGAGCTCGCCGCAAATCCTCAAGGAAATGCAAAAGCTGGCGGGCTGCGTGACTTTGCTTGGGCGCTTCATCTCCAAGCTAGGCGAGCGCGCCCTCCCATTCTTCAAGCTGATGAAAAAGAAGGGCCCGTTCAAATGGACTCCAGAGGCTGACGTGACTGTCCAAGACCTCAAGAAGTACCTCACCAGCCTGCCGGTGATGGTAGCGCCTCGCCCTCTTGAACTCCTGGTGCTTTACCTGACCGCCACACCTCATTCAGCTAGCGCGGTGCTCGTGGCTGTCCGCGAAGAGCATGCAGCCAAGGGTATGCGGTGCGGCACCCCGCACCCGGCCAAGGCGCTGCGGCCTCAGGACGGTGTACCTGAGGCCTCGGTCGCCCCATCAAGCGATGGGGCTCCTGAAGTTGGGGCTCCTGAGGCAACGGTGGCCCCACCAGAGGACAAGGCTCCTGAGGCTTCTCCGCCTGAGCAAGACCCGGTGGATGCTTCCTCCCTTGTTGAGCATCCGGTTTACTTCGTCAGCACGGTACCGTGCGGCGCACGGGCACGTTAACCCATGCCGCAGAAGCTCCTCCTCGCGCTCCTTGTTGCTTCTAGGAAGCTGCGTCACTACTTCCAAGGCCACCCCATCAAGGTTGTCTCAGCGTACCCCCTGGAGAGGGTGCTCCAGAGCCCCAATGCCGTCGGGAGGGTCGCTGAGTGGAACATTGAGCTATAGGCGTTCCAGTTGGAGTTCAGCACAACCAGAGTCATCAAAGGTGCCGCGCTCGCCGACTTTGTGGCTGAATGGACTGATGCACCTAGCCAAGAGGTGGGTGAGGACCGCTCTCTCGCGTTGGGAGACAAGGCACCTGATGGCTAGGTCATGTACTTTGACGGTGCGTTTGCGCGCCAGGGCGCAAGAGCCGGAGTCGTACTCATCTTGCCTACCCAAGACAAGCTCTACTACGCCATGCAACTCTACTCCCAACATGGTGAGAAGGTCTCCAACAACATCGCCGAGTACGATTGCCTGATCGCCGGGCTTAAGGCTGCGGTCGCTCTAGGGATTAGGTGCCTCACCATAAGGGGCTCCTCCCAGCTCCTCGGCAACTTCTCCAACAAGGAGTACACGCCAAAGGACGAGTACATGGAGGCATACTCGAGGAGGTACACAAAATTGAGAAACAATTCTTGGGCTTGGAATTACAGCATGTACCACGCGACATGAACAAGGAGGCAGACGACATTTCCAAAAGGGCATCTCGGCATCTCCCCCAAGAGCCTGGCGTCTTCGAGGAGCATCTCTTCAGGCCATCGACAGCTCCCCCACTGTCGGGCCGGTGCTGTCTCAGGAGGAGCTGCCCGTGGCAACCACCTCGGGCGCCCCAACCTGTGGCCCGGCCTCAGTGGCCCGTCTGCTTCTCGCACTCGAGCCTCAGGAGGTGTGCTGGACTGAGGAGTTCAAGGCATACCTGCTCCAGGGCACCTTGTCGGAGAAGGAAGAATATGCGGAGTGGGTGGCCCGCCAGGCCACCGCATACTGCATCTAGGATGGCGAGCTTTACCGAAGGCGCCCAAATGACGTTTCCCTATGATGCATCTCCAAGGAGCAGCGGTGCATGCTGCTAGCCGACATACACGGTGGGGATTACAGGCATCACTCCTCATCGCGCACCCTTATGGGCAAGGCATTCTGCAACGGATTCTACTAGCCCACAACGCTCAACGACGCCACTGAATTGGTAAGAACTTGTGAAGCCTGTCAATCCATGTTAAGCAGCTCCACCAGCCCGCCCAAAGCCTCCAGACCATCCCGCTCTCGTGGCCATTTGCAGTCTGGGGGTTGGACATCCTGGGCCCGTTCCCTCGAGTGCCTAGGGGCTACCGCTACCTCTATGTCGCCATCGACAAGTTCACCAAGTGGGCGGAGGTGGAAGCCATCCGCACCATCCCGACTGGCTCCGCGGTCAAGTTCATCAAGGGCCTCGTGAGCCGCTTCGGGGTGCCCAACCGCATCATCACCGACAATGGCTCCCTGTTCACGAGCAACCTCTTTAAAACATATTGTGCTAACCTTGGGATGCAGATATGCTACGCTTCGGTGGCACACCGGCGGAGCAATGGCCAGGCCGAGCGCGCTAACGCGGAGGTCTTGAGGGGCCTCAAGGCGATGAGCTTCAAGAAAAAGCTCGAGGCCTGCAGCAGGGGCTGGCTCGACGAGCTCCCGTCCGTGCTATGGTCCATCTGCACCACAACGACCAAGCCCATGGGTGAGACTCCATTCTTCCTCGTCTATGGAGACGAGGCGGTCCTCCCTCACGAGGTCAAGCATCACTCCCCGCTGGTCCTAGCATTCCACAAGGCATGCCAGGACGCCTCGCAGGGGATGGACCTTGTGTTGTGGGAGGAACGCTGCTGCCAGGCCTCGCTCTGAGCTGCTAGGTACCAGCAGGAGCTGCGGCGGTACCACTTCCACAACGTCCGTTCCAGGACCCTCGAGGTGGGTGACCTCGTCCCGAGGCGGGTGCTCTCCAGGGAAGGGCTTCACAAGATCTCCCCCATGTGGGAGGGCCTGTTCAGGATCGCCCGTGTCTCCAGGCCTGGTGCCGCACGCTTGGAGACACAGGACGGGTCCCCATCCAGAATGCCTGGAACATCCAGCACCTCCGGAAGTTCTACCCATAAAGAAGGCCCCGTGCCTGTGAAGGTCTCCGCTCGTGACACTCATGTAATAATGAGTTGGGGTTGTACAAGCCTCAGAGTCTCCTGAGCGTCGCCCTTGGGCCTCACGGGGGCTCCTGCCCATGTCCTAGTGGAAGCACTTAGCTCCGCGCTGGTGAGAAGACTAGAATAGGTGTCGGACGCGGTTGTTCTTTTGCTTGCTTTCTGTATCTGGTTTGCAACTTCTTGAATGAAATTTGGAGCATTCAACGTCTCTTTTTGAGGGTTGGGAATCCATTTTCTCCTTGCGTCGTTCGTTCTCTCAGCTTTTGCCTCATGAGGAGTGGCAGTTGCCCGTCGCTCCTCCTCGCACATCCCGTGCATGGGGGCTGGGTAGGTGCGTACGCTTCGGGCTTGCCCGCTAACACACCTCACCAAAGCCCCAGTTCCCTAGCCCTGTGGCGTATTTGTCCTCACGTGACGCTCTCGAACAAGCTCGTGGGCACTACGCCTTTGGAGCTTCCTAATCCTACAGCTGCAAGGGCGCCCCTGAGGCCTGGCGACTCCGTGTCACCTCTCGGCAAGGCGCACTCCCGCTGCATGAAAGTTCACCGCAGGAAACCTAACCTAAGTCATCTCAATCACAATCGACGGCAACACGAATATCGGCATGCAGCATAGAGACAATAACATAACGGTGCAAGCGCAATGGTGCAAGCGCCATAGTTCATTACATGCCCCAGTAGGGCCTTCTACTTCTTTTTTGCAGCAGGAAGAAAGAAACAAAAGCAAGTGGGCGACGATGGCAGCTCCTAAGGCCCGGTCCTAGTGGCGCTCGGGTTCACCTGGAGTCCTCTTCCCGCTTCACTGGGGCATGGCGGCAACGCAACTTGTCTGCCCTCCCAGTCCAAGCCCGACGACGCGGCAGCTCGCCGAGGTCGCAGTCGCTGGAGCTTTCCGCGGAGGAAGAGCCGCCGCAGCTGGAGGTGGCACGACCGTTGCCAAGAGCGAGCTCATCACCAACGACAACGCCGCCCCTCCGTACGCCACCTTTGCCACCGTCGTCGCTGTCGCTCTCTGGGCAACACCCTGCACGCGGGCCGTCCTCCCCGAATATCCTCACATAGATGGTCGTGACGCTGTCGTACTTGAAGTGGAGGGTGCACCTCCCGTGCAGCTCCTATGCACGGGCCAACGACTGCCACCCGCGGTTCAGGAACACGTTGCCGGTGGCCGTGACCTCGGCCTCCACCCACAAGGCCTTGCTGCAGCAGCCATCGACCTGAAGCCAGAAACCACCAACCCCCCGGTCGGCAGCGCTCTTGCGAAGAAGTGCGGTAGCTAGAGCCAGGCGCCCGCAGGCCTCTCCACCCATAGCATGAACTCCGGGGATGCGTCGGTTGAGTGGGACCGCGGGTGTGGTGGCCGGACAGCCGCTGTGCGCCTCACCTCCTCGCAGTGGCTCCCCCGACCGCGACAACTCCCGCCATTGGGAGATGTACCCCCAAGGCCGCCGGAGACAGCACCAACCATTGGGGGGGGGGACGTCCACGACCATGGGGAGCTGCTGCTAGCGTCACAACATACTTGTGGGGGCGCCCGCGGCCCCTCTTGGGTGGGGGCGAGTCCGGTCCCTCCTTGGGGGCCTTCCCTTTCTCCGCGGTGGAGAACCTCCTCATCGGCGCCATGGATACTCTAGCAAGATGGTGGAGCGAGAAGAAGGAGAAGCAAGGGGCGAGAAGAGGAAGATGGGCTGGGGCTCTTCCCCCTCTCCCATGTATAGCCGAAGGGAGGCCAATTGCCAGCCTCCCATGATCTCGAGTAATGATGGTTTCTCTGCATGCAGCGGGCAGTTGTCAAGTTGGACGGTTGCTGAGGCAGCATGGGGAAGCGGATATGCCCATGTCTCATCCAGCGCCACGTGCTGACTCGGTCCATAAGTGATTGGGGCCCGTGGCGCTTAAAACTTGCCCTTTGGCTTCACCCCTAAGCCAAGTGCGAGCGCGCCTTGGGCCCGAGGGCTACTGTCGGTGTTCTGGGAACCAGGGTACCCAGACTTGTCTGCCTACAGCCTATGGCATGGCTCCATCAACGGCCTGGTATGGCCCATCTTCAGCATCAACGAGTCAAGACCCTCGCGAGGGGCCAAGCCTCGCAAGGCGGACGACACCAAGACCTCCTGAATGAGCGGCCTTCCCAGCCGGCCTCCTGAGGAGTGGATATTCCTATACAAGCACTCAGCTCATGAGGCTAAGGTGACGCCAGCCATGACGACCAAGGCTAGGCACGCGCCAGCGGGCGCGGAGCGACAAGTTTCCTCTTCGGTGCTAAGGAGGCAAGCACAGGCGTAGAGTCCCAAGGAATCAACCAAAGGTTACCGTTTACATGCAACGAGACCAAGACCGCCAGGACGGCATGATGGATGTCAACGTCGAGCCCACCACTACGTCACGACTAGAAGCTTTGTAGGCGAACACCACCTTTCATTAGGATAAGATGTACTACTTGTCCCCCTTCAAAATTGGCCACTGTGGGATCCCTTCCCGCCTAAGTTTTGTGGGAAGAGGACCGAGGCCACTATAAATATAGCTTAGCCACCACCGTAGAGGGGGAGAGCTCCCGGAATCCACCACAAGCATAAGAACAAGCCTCCTGAGGTTGTTCTTGTTGGGGAATGTAGCATGAAATTTCAAAAAAATTCCTACGCTCATGCAAGATCTATCTAGGAGATGCATATCAACGAGTGGGGTAGAGTGTGTCCACGTACCCTCGTAGACCGAAAGCGGAAGCGTTAGGTTAACGTGGTTGATGTAGTCGAACATCTTCATGATCCAACCGATGCAAGTACCAAACGTACAACACCTCCGAGTTCAGCACACATTCAGCTCGATGACGTCCCTCCAACTCTTGATCTAGTAGAGGGTCGAGGGAGAGTTTCATTAGCACAACGGTGTGATGATGGCGTTGATGATGTGATCAGCGCAGGGCTTCGCCTAAGCACTACGATGATACTATCGGAGGAGTAAACGGTGGAGGGGGGCACCACATATGGCTAAGACAATGTCATGTCTACGGGGTGCCCCCTGCCCCCGTATATAAAGGAGGAGAGGAGGCAAGTATCTTTACTCGTTTTGCAATGCTTCATCCCACAACTAACTTATTAGTCACATTGCTTGCAAGGATTATAGTGATGAGCATTACCGAGAGGGCCCAGAGATACCTCTCTGATACACGGGGTGACAAACCCTAATCTCGATCTATGACAACCCAACAAACACCTTCGGAGACACCTGTAGAGCATCTTTATAATCACCCAGTTACGTTTTGATGTTTGATAGCACACAAGGTGTTCCTCTGGTATATGGGAGTTGTATAATCTCATAGTCAGAGGAACATGTACAAGTCATGCAGAAAGTAATAGCAATAAAACTTAACCATCATTATGCTAAGCTAATGGATGGGTCTTGTCCATCACATCATTCTCTAATGATGTGATCCCGTTCATCAAATGACAACACATGTCTATGGTTAGGAAACATAACCATCTTTGATTAACGAGCTAGTCTAGTAGAGGCATACTAGGGACACAGTGTTTTGTCTATGTATCAACACATGTATCAAGTTTCCGGTTAACACAATTCTAGCATGAATAATAAACATTTATCATGATATAGGGAAATATAAAATAACAACTTTATTATTTCCTCTAGGCCATATTTCCTTCAGTTCTTCATCCACTATACTAGTTCACCCTCAGCCCCCCGCGAGGCTAATCCACCACAAAGCAGGAGTAGGGTTTTACATCGCATGGTGGCCCGTACCTGGGTAAATTGTCGTGTTCGTTTCCTTTCCTGTTCATCGAGCTAGGTCGTGAGAGCAGCGAGCTGGCTGGCTAGAGAGGTTGAGTTCTCCGCACACGCCCCATAGTTCGAACATTTCTTGGGTCTGCGGAGCCCTGAATCCGACAACGACTGGACGAATAGAGGGAAAGGTAGTTGGCTGGCGAGTGGGAGATGGCGAGCTCGTGAGAAGGGAACAATGATGACATCATAGGATGGTGCTATGACAGGGTTCATGAGAAGGGGAATTCGTAATGAAGCATCACATGACTTGGCCATGTCATTCCTATGATTCTAGATTTGGGAAGCTATGCTTTGGCAGCTTCACCAAATTGCACCACGAGAAGCCTCCGCTTTACATAATTGGTGAAGCATGGATTTGAGGAGATCTAAATAGTTCCTAAATTAAAATTCTCTTGGACATATATATATCAAACTAAAACAATACCGATGGATGTGCTTACCCTATCTATGGTTGAATATAATTTGAATGGTCTTAGTATCAGCTATCCATGCATTTCTTCTCGACGTTAAATATTGGCTTTACAAGAGTGATTATAAAGGATGAGCAAGAATTTAGAAACCAATGTTCCATTTTATGTTAATCATGCATCTTACTCATCTATTCGTTTGATTCATTTACTTGCATTGTCATCTGTCGCAACGCACGGGCATTTTACTAGTAGTTGATAACCCACATGTATAGGGGATCCTTTGTAGCCTTCTTCGATAAATAAGAGTGTCGAACCCAACGAGGAGCTAAAGGCAAAACAAATATTCCCTCATGTTCTATCGACCACCGATACAACTCTACACACACTTGACATTTGCTTTACCTAGAACAAGTATGAAACTATTTTGCAAGGATAAAACTATGAGTACTTTGCGAGAATAAAAGTACGAATAAATTGCAAGCTAATAAAAGTGGATAGCTTTTTTCAATGAGAAAGTCATTTGTCCCTAGGCAATCGATAACAAGTATCGGTAATCATTCTTGCAATTTTATATGAGGGAGAGGCATGAGCTAACATACTTTCTCTACTTGGATCATATGCACTTATGATTGGAACTCTAGCAAGCATCCGCGACTACTAAAGATCATTAAGGTCATGAAACCCAACCATAGCATTAAGTATCAAGTTCTCTTTACTCCCATACGCCATGATCCACTTATCCACGTTTAGGCTGCTGTCACCCCCGCGACACTGACAATAAGCAAACCATGAACATATTGCAACACCCTACAGTGGGGGCCTCTTACGTTTGCGCGAGAATGGAGGGCACCGTAGGACAACATCATAAATAAAATATACAATCATACCAACCAAGATCACGATTAACCCATAGGACAAAGTGGATCTACTCAAGCATCATAGGATAACCATAGATCATTGGGAAATAATATATGGAGTTGAGCACAATGTTTAAGTAGAGATTACAGTGGGGAGAAGGGCTGTTACACCACTGCATAGAGGGGAGAGAGTTGGTGTTGACGGTAGCAAGATTGTTGATGTAGATCGCCGTCACGATCCTAGTGTCGGTGTCAAAACCGGTGGATCTCGGGTAGGGGGTCCCGAACTGTGCGTCTAAGGCTAATGGTAATAGGAGGCAGGGGACACGATGTTTACCCAAGTTCAGGCCCTCTTGATGGAGGTAATACCCTACTTCTTACGTGATTGATCTTGATTATATGAGTATTACAAGAGTTGATCTACCACGAGATCGTAGAGGCTAAACCCTAGAAGCTAGCCTATGATTATGATTGTCGTTCTTGTCCTACGGACTAAACCCTTCGGTTTATATAGACAAGGAGGGGGCTAGGGTTACACAGAGTCGGTTACAGAGAAGGAGATCTACATATCCGAATTGCCAAGCTTGCCTTCCACGCAAAGGAGAGCCCCACCCGGACACGGGACGAAGTCTTCAATCTTGTATCTTCATAGTCCAACAGTACGACCAACGAATATAGTCCGGCTGTCCGAGCACCCCCTAATCCTGGACTTCCTCAGTAGCCCCTGAACCAGGCTTCAATGACAATGAGTCCGACGCGCATATCGTCTTCGGCATTGCAAGGCGGGTTCCTTCTCCGAATACTCCATAGAAGATTTTGAACACGATGGTCGTGTCCGGCCCTGCAAAATAGTTTCCACATACCACCGTAGAGAGCACAATATTCCACAAATCTAATCTATTGACAACTTTTCACAGCGTGACATCAGGCCACGACCCGGTTATTACGAACCATTTTTCCCAGCCTGCCAGTGCACGTCTTGCGAGGCGGTTTCATTGGCACGTCGTGTCGAAGCAGAGATTGTGTTCCCCTTATCACGGGATTCCCATCAATACGGGTGTGGGTAACCCAACCGCATTTGTTAATATGACTCCTCGATTTTAGGCAAGTTTCGAACGAACACGTGGGGGACGCTTGATATTCGTCCTCTTTATAAGGGGCCAAGGCCTGTCCTTTTCTCCCCACGCTCGATCCTTCTCTTCCTCCACCTCGAGTTCCAACACCCAAGGCTCAAGCTAAGTGCTTCGGACCTTCAACCATGTCCGGATCCAACCTTCAAGGCCGGTGGATGGCCTCCTCTGTCACAGAGGAGGACATCAAGAAGCTTATGGAGGCCAAGTATCTCACCGCCGAAATCTCGCATAGGCTGCCTGCTCAAGGGCAGGTCATCCCCACTCCCGAACCCAACGAGAGTGTCGTATTTGTTTCCCACTTCCTCCGAGAGCTAGGTTTTAGTCTTGATCCCTTTGTGAGGGGGCTCATGTTCTATTACGGGCTAGATTTCCATGATCTAGCTCTAGATTCCATCCTTCACATCTCGTCGTTTATCGTCGTGTGTGAGGCCTTCCTCCGCATCACCCCACACTTCGGCTTATGGCTCAAGACCTTCAATGTGAAGCCGAAGATGATCGATGGGCGACACGCAGAGTGCGGAGGTGCTATAATAAGCAAAGGCGCTGACGCCCTATGGCCAAAGGGTTCCTTCCCAGAGGTGTCCGACTTGTGGCAACGGGAGTGGTTCTACATCGCAGCTCCCCGAGGTACAAAGCGGGCGGCCGCTCCTACCTTCCGCTCAGGCCCTCCGCCTCAACTGGCATCATGGGTCAACAAGGGATTAGACTGGGGGCCAGTAAATGACGTGTTGACACTAGAAAGCCGCATCCAAGATCTTCTCAAGAGGATGTCAGTCTTGTCAAGGTAATGCAAGTTATGCTAGTTCGTCGGATCCTGCCATGCCGGCGTTAATCTCTCCGCATGTGGGAGTTCAACCCGGAAGGACCGTGAACTATTCAACAATTCTTCGGCGTGACGCTCGAAGGGATGTATGGATTGTTCTTCGGATCACGAATATAGTGTTCGTACAGTACCGAGGATGCGGGTCTTACCTGCAAACCATCCAGATACCCAAGTAAGTACTTCCGCGACCGAACATGCTGTCTTTTTACTTGTCACAATATCATTCTAAAAATTGCTCTCTGCCAGGACTGGATAAAAAAGGAGGAGAGGATCAGGTGTTCGGCCCCCCTTCCCGAAGGCTCACTAGATCCTTTATTAACCAGGATGCTTGAGCGCGCACCCTATCAGGTGCCGTCAGGAGAAGATGAAGGGAGGAATAGAGAAGCCAAAGGCGGGCTTCATACCTTACACATCCAAACCGGGGGAGTAAGTGCCTCCTCGAAGGAGGATAATCGGGGAGGTGAATCTAGAATCCCCTCTCCCCTAGGAAAGAAAAGGGCCGCCTCCAAAGACTTGGAAACGGAGGCTTCCAAATGAGGGACTTCGCCGGGGGCCCTACCCAGAAGGGTGTTCTTACCGCACAACGCGCGAGGGGGCCAACCCTCAATCGAGCTGTAAGTGGATCAACAAGTAATTTGGTAAATATATCCTGCTTAATCTTTTGAGAATAATAACCAAGACGTCTATCTTGCAGTCCGGCTCGCAGCCCTTCTCAACAGAGTTCGTCTTCAGGGGATCTTCTTCCGGAGATGATGGAGAGCAAAACGCCTCCTCCTGCCTCCCCGCCTCATGGGGCGGACGACCCTGAGGTGTCATCACAGAGGATTTCTCCTGATGCGCCAAGGCCAAAGTTTAACTCTTCGACCGCCCGAAGTCCGGAGTATTCGGCTCCCAAGAAGAGCAACAGAAATAGTCCGGAACCATCCGGTGCACAACCGGATACACTGATGGGTCTTCTGGAGCAAGCAGCTATCTCAGAGGCGCATTGTACCCTAATGGGTATGGTGGTTGAGAGGATTTCATCCGCCAAAAGCGGGTTGAATGAAGCTTTTACTAGCCTGTTAAGAGGCTTTGAGGTACGCCAAATAATATATGTGTATTTTGGACGGTACCGCACATGCTAGGTGTGCTCTGTATAGGTAGTAGCCCCTGAGACTCTGGTTGCCGTCCAAGGGTGGCGAACAGAGGATCGTAGTCCCAGGTAATGATGATGCTGTTTTATGTGCAGGCGGCTGAGGGTCCAACGGCTGACCGGACTGCTGATTTTGCTGAACTAAAGAAGGAGCTTGACGTGGTGGATGCCGACATCGCGCTTGTGAACAAGCAGCTTGATGAGGCCCAGGGTATGTATTTTTGGCTTGTCAGCAAATATTAAGAGGAGCATGATGCTAGTATCTATAATATGCTGTGACTGCAGATGGAGCTTCTGCCATGGAGACCCTTCGGGCGGAGCTTGCCCAAGCCAAGGAGCGAGCCAGGAGAAGTGATGCGGCTGCCCTAAAGGCAGCCGAGGAGTTAAAGGCCGAACTGGCTGCTCATTGCCAGAGCGAAGATAAGATAGCCAAGATGGCTGTTGAGCTGAAAGATGCCGCCGGTCGCTATGAGCTCCTTGAATAGGAAAGCCAAGCAAAAGAGGCTGACCTGAAGAAGGCCCTGGAGGCAGCCAAGGAAACTCGCTCTGAAATTAGAGGGATAAGGGAGGAGCTTCATGAAGCCGGAGATATCATGGCTGGGAGGCCCTTCTTGTTGCGAATGAAGTTCAAAGATCCGAAATATGCCCCTCGGGATCAGTTATGGAGTGCTGCAGACGCGTATGCGGACTTGGCAAAGAGTGTTGCTGATGCGACTGAGTTTTTCAAAGATCGGAAAGATCATGAGGTGGAAAGGTTATTCTAGTCGCATTTCAGTGCCCCAACGCGTCTGCTGCCGTTGAATGAAAAGATGGCCACATTGGCCGACCTCCATAGGTTGTCCGGGCTTGCTATGAGGTCTGCCGTGGATCATCTTTGGCGGAAGGGACCAAGGCCAGACATTTATTTTGGTTTAGTGCAACAATTTCTTGGTGCTGTGTCACTTATCGATGTTGTGAAGAGGTCGGTGTGCATAGAGGGTGCGCGGATGGCTCTTGCCCGTGTTAAATCATACTGGCAGGGATGGAGGCTACCGCTATTGCAACCCGGGGTCCGGCGGGAGGCTAGGACCCGACCGAGCACTATTTTGAAGAAGTCCTAGAAGGCGCCCTTTTAATAGAGGCTCAGTGCTCGAAGAGTACCATGTTCGAGTGACATGTATCTGAATTGTAAAAACAATGCTATTTTGATTATAAAGGCTGAGTTTATACTTTTGCCCAAAAGTATTATAGTGCCTCCTGTGCGGCCGTTTATGTATGTATATAACCTGAAACTTTGCAGTCGTCGGCTTCAGCCCCCACGCATATAATGCGGGGGTGTTCGAAAAAGCGTTTAATCACACTTAATCCAACGTCTTGGTCCGTTAAGGAGGTGATAGCGCGGCGAACCAGGCAATCGGACTATATAGCTTTAACACTTTCACTTAGCCATAGGAGTTTGACGGTGGGGCTACTATATAGCCCCTGGTATTTCCGCGTTTATCCAAATACGGTGCGCGTATGTACATGACCGGGAAACCAGTCCTTCGTTAATGCGGAGAAATCGCGAAGATTCCGCTGATTCATCGAGTGGTTAACCAGTCTCGCGCTATATCATGACAGTCAGTTTTCGGCTTTCTCTACTGAGGTGCTCATCCAGATGAACCAGGGCACAATCGCAGTAGTTCTCCTGGTGCCACCTTAGCCGATAGAGCGGAACGTAAGGTAGAAAAACACGGGAGCCGGGCAAAGGCAACTATTGACCAAAGACATGATTTGGAGCTCATGCATATAAGGCCAAACTCGCGACGCCGAACACTCCCTAAGGTATTCAGACTTTACAACATATACTGGGCTGAGTAACGCCCTCGATAATGAGCCCTGAGTTTCCAGGTACATGCATTGGTCTGGCGTGACGAAATTCCAATAACGCCAGTATCCCTCCCGGTTGTGTGAAGTGTCCGGAGGGGAAGAAGCAACAAGAGACATTAAATAAGGTTTACGCAGGGTCTTAATCTAAAAAGAAACCTTTGAGCGGGGCCCTGCTGTACGTCTGCGCCTTTATCTCCATTGTGCCGTATCCTAGAAGGCTGTAGCACGATGATCATCTGAAAAAAAGGAAAAACCTAGGTGAAAGACTTCGTGCGAGAAATTGGTTATTCTGAACCGATCATGAAAATGCAATCTGTTATTGTATTAATAGGGTCAAGCCAAACTTATGAGCTTTTTTACATGCGTGCAGCCCCTAGAGCCACCTATGAGGGTATATTCATCGTCCCAAGCTCAGGTTTATCTGGGTTGTTACAACAGGTGGTGCGCCGGACTTGTCTAACCATGTTCGTGGTCTTGACGACCGATCATTTATTCTGGTTGGAGAGGCCGTTCAGTGTTCGGCTGCTAGAGCCGCCACATATTCTTCCGCACGTAAAGAACGCTCTGTATTTCCGCTAACTGTGATGATGCCACGTGGACCGTTCTTCCAAGTAGCGCGTGATAGCCGCTTCGGAATGGAGCGATGTCGAAGATTAATTCTTCGCTTCTGAAGTTGTCGGGAGAGCCGAATACAACCTCTAGTATTAGGGAGCCCGTGCAGCGGGCCTCGACGCCTGGTATTACTCCTTTAAAGGTAGTATTGCTTTGGCTGATTCTTGATGGTCTATCCCCATTTTGCGGACAGTGTCCTGGTATATTAGATTAAGACTACTGCCGCTGTCCATAAGGACTCGGGTGAGACGGTATCCATCAATTATTGGGTCGAGCACCAAGGCAGCCGACCCTCCGTGCCGGATACTAGTCGGATGATCCCTGCGATCGAAAATGATCGGGCAGGCCGACCAAGGATTGAACTTGGGGGCGACGGGCTCTACAACGTATATGCCTCGGAGTGCACGTTTGCGCCTTCTCTTTGGTATATGAGTTGCGTAAATCATATTCACTGTTTTGACTTCTGGTGGGAATTTTTTCTGTCCCCCAGTGTTCGGTTGGCAAGACTCATCCTCGTCTTCACTTGGCGTCTCCCTCCCTTTGTGTTCGGCATTTAGCTTGCCGGTCGGCTTGAAAACCCAGCATTCTCTATGGGTGTGATTTGCAGGTTTTTCAGGGGTGGCATGAATCTGACATAATCTATCTAGAATCTTATTTAGGCCGAACGGTCCATCTTTGCTGCCTTTAAATGGTTTTTTCCGTTGACCGGGTCAAGAGCCCCTGAATCCGGCATTGACCGCCATGTTTTCTGGGCTATCTTCATTGTTTCAACGCTTGTTTTTATTGCGTCGTGGCTTCCCATTGCCATCCCTGACTTTGGATGTGCCTGGGTCGCTGGTGCCGCAACGGGCCAGCCAACTATCCTCGCCCGTCCAAAGGTGGGTCATAAGGCTTGTTAGGGCTGCCATTGTCCTCGGCTTTTCCTGTCCGAGGTGTCTGGCAAGCCATTCGTCCCGGACACTGTGCTTAAAAGCCGCTAAGGCTTCGGCATCCGGGCATTCGATGATTTGATTCTTCTTAGCGAGAAACCTGTTCCAAAGCTTTCAGGCTGACTCTCCGGGCTGTTGAATTATGTGACTTAAATCGTCTGCATCTGGAGGTCGGACATAGGTCCCTTGAAAATTAGCCCTGAAAGCATCCTCAAGTTCCTCCCAACTTCCAATTGAGTTTTCGAGGAGGCTTTTCAACTAGTGCCGAGCTGGTCCTTTCAACTTGAGGGGCAAGTATTTTATGGCGTGGAGATCATCTCCACGAGCCATGTGGATGTGAAGGATAAAGTCCTAATTCCAGACCCCAGGGTCTGTCGTTCCGTCGTATGCCGCTATATTCACGGGTTTAAATCCTTCTGGAAATTCATGATCCAGCACCTCATCGGTGAAGCACAGGGGGTGCGCGGCACCCCTTTATTTGGTTGTTGTGTTCGGTGTTGATTCCGAGCTGGTATTCGATCAATATGATCGTTTTGGTGGCTGTGATCCTGCACTGGGGCACGCTTCCTAGATCCATAGATGGACCTGGCCATACCAGAGTTTTTGTCTAGGAGTTCACGTAAATCGTGTGCTGACTTGTGTGCGGCGTCATTAGCCGCCCTGTCGCGGCCACGGGGTGGTCGGTCCGGCTGATCGATCATATTATTTTTCGGCGGAATGGGCTCGATGGCCTCATCGTCGAATTCGGGCAGTAGCTTGGGCTTTGGATAGCTCTTTGTGTGGCGATCTCCACCGTATTTTTCTTCAGTGTCAAGCACTTTGTTCCATCTGCGGTTGAGCGTATCCTGCGCGGCCTTAATACTTTGCTTCTGCTTCTTCAAGCTCCTCGTGGTGGCAATCAGCCTTCTCTGGAGGTTCTCTTGCTCCAAGTGTTTTTCCGAGATGATGAGTGCATCGTCGTCCGGACTGTTTTCCTCTCCAGAGACAGGTTGATGAATTTTACCCTCGGGATCGCTGTTATCGGACATATGCTCCGGACTATGTTCACTGTCCCCTGGCTCATCCTGCTCCATCGCTGGGTCCATTGGGTCGTCGTTTCCTTTGGAGTCGACCGGGGTGTTGTTCTTTCTTGCTCTATTATCGCTATTTTTATTGTGGCGGGATTTAGAGCGGCGCCTACGTCGTCGCTTTGGTTGCTGCTTGATGGGGTTGTCCTCCGTTGCATCCTCTCCATTGCTTTCTTTTGGGGTGTCCACCATGTATATATCGTACGATGAGGTGGCTGTCCAGCGCCCTTTAGGCGGTGGTTCTTGTTCTTCTGCATCGTCATCCATACCGTCGATGTCTTTGGAATCGAAGTCGAGCGTGTCGGTTAAGTCATCGACAATGGCTATTAAGTGGGTGGTGGGTGGGGAGCGAATTTCTTCGTCGTCCGCTTCCCACTCCAGCCGGACATAGTTCGGCCAAGAGTCTCCTGACAAGGAGAGAGACCTTAGTGAATTTAGCACGTCGCCCAAGGGCGACATATCCGTAGAGGTAAACTCCATGACCGATGCCCAATTAGATTCGATAGGCACGAAGGTACACGGTTCGGATCCTATGGCCGGAGACGAGTCCGAGGGTCCGATGACAGATATCTTTAGAGGTGAAGTCTGTGTTCGGTTCCAGCGCCGATGAGCGTGTGGCCTCCATGGCGGGGTCCATCCACCCCTCCTCGAATGGCACGATCTGCTCCGGATTGAAGGCCGGGGCAGCCGCAGGTGTGATCTCCCGAACACCGTCCGATGGCAGATCTAGGTCATGCTCATTGTGACAGTCCGACGCACCTGACATGGGCTCGAATCCGTCGAAGATCAAGTCTCCGCGGATGTCGGCAGTGTAGTTTAAGCTTCCAAACCTGACCTGATGGCCAGGGGCGTAGCTATCGATCTGCTCCAGATGGCCAAGCGAGTTGGCCCGCAGTACGAAGCCACCGAACACGAAGATCCGTCTGGGTAGGAAAACCTTACCTTGGACCGCATCATTGAAGATCAAGCCTTATCATGACGACAGAGTGGAACTCTCAATGAAGGCACCAATGTCGGTGTCAAAACCGGCGGATCTCGGGTAGGGGGTCCCGAACTGTGCGTCTAAGGCTAATGGTAATAGGAGGCAGGGGACACGATGTTTACCCAGGTTCGGGCCCTCTCGATGGAGGTAATACCCTACTTCCTGCTTGATTGATCTTGATGATATGAGTATTACAAGAGTTGATCTACCATGAGATCGTAGAGGCTAAACCCTAGAAGCTAGCCTATGATTATGATTGTCGTTCTTGTCCTACGGACTAAACCCTCCGGTTTATATAGACACCAGAGGGGGCTACGGTTACACAGAGTCGGTTACAGAGAAGGAGATCTACATATCCGAATTGCCAACCTTGCCTTCCATGCAAAAGAGAGTCCCACCTGGACACGGGATGACGTCTTCAATCTTGTATCTTCATAGTCCAACACTCCGGCCAAAGTATATAGTCCGGCTGTCCGAGGACGCCCTAATCCTGGACTCCCTCACCTAGCCCCGGCGGCACTCCGGCGCCACCGGGAGAGAGGGGGAGAGAGCCCCCTCCTTATTCTTCTTCCCTGTCCCCCCTAGATGGGAGGAGGGTTCCCTCTCTGGTCCATGGCCTCCATGGCGGTGGAGGGGTAGGAGCCCCTCCGAGATTGGATCTCCCTCTCTGCCCTCTTCTGTTTCGCGCCCTCCAGATCTGGCCGAAAACCGTTTCTTATATTCCTGGAGATCCGTAACTCCGATTGCGCTGAACTTTTCACACGACTTTTTTCTTCTAGATATAAGCTTCCTTGCGCCCGAAGTACAGCTCCAACCGACGTATGAGGTGAGCAGCACCCACCACCATGCGCCAGGGGCCTGGGGCATGCCCTGGTGTATCGTGATCTGTATGGGCCTCCGTTTGCGGTGATTGAAACTCCTAAAATTCACAAATATTCCAAAATAATTCTCCATTGAGTTGCATCACGTTTGGACTTCGTTTGATATGGATTTTCTGCGATACAAAACAGGCAATTGGGCAATTCCATTTGACTCTCTAAATAGATGTAAGTGAAGCATGAGAGTTCAATTCTTTCTACAAAAGAACATGCTCTAACAAATATAAGTGAAGCAAAAGAGCATTCTACAAACATCGGTTTTCTATGTGAAGAGAAACAGGCAATCCAAACTTCAAATGATATAAGTGAAGCACATGAAGCATTCGATAAGGCCATACTCAAAAGATATAAGTGAAGTGCAATGAGAATTATATAAATCAACCATGGACTATCTCATACTAGCACGGTGCATAAAGAAAAATAAAAACTAAATGCAAAAGACGCTCCAAGATTTGCACATATCACATGAACGAAACGAATCCGAAAACATACCGATACTTGTTGAAGAAAGATGGGATGCCTTCTGGGGCATCACCAAGCTTAGACGCTCGAGTCTCCTTGAATATTTACTTTGGGTGCCTTAGTCATCCGCGAGATTGAGCTCTTGCCTCTCCTACTTCTCCTCATATCGAGACCTCCTCGATCTTTGAACACTACATCCACACAAAACTTAAACAAACTTTTAGTGGCGGGGTTAGTGAAAATGGCTATGAAATCCCATCATGTACTGCTGCAACATTTGTATAATTATAAACAAACATTACCAAGTGTATGCTATCACAATTCTATGGCCCCAAGTCAAGGAGGCTTCAACAAGAATTCAAACATACGCAAACAATGAAGCTATAACAACAATCTGTGAAAACAGGACAGTCTGTAAAGATTTGAACATCCACCATACTTCTATAACTCTAAAAATTCTTAAAAACTTATGGAAAAATGAACATTTTTTATATAAATACAGTGCAAAAAGTTTCAGAACAGTTTGACGTTCCAGTAAAAAATGTAAAATCGAGCACTACAACCAAAGTTTCTGTTTTGCACCGCAGAAACCAACAAACAATCTACTCATCCTAAAGGCAAATCTTGGCACATTATTTTTATAATACAATGGGATTGTACAAGGGGATAATTATTTTTGTTGAAAAGTTTCGATGGGCATGAACAAATTTTAAGGCATGCTCCCGCTTCCACGGTGCTCGTCTATATCACTTTCACTTTTCTTTTTGTGAAGTTTTAGGTTCCCCTCTATATTTATTTTTGTTTTTAAACTATATAAAAGCACTCAATAGAAATAAAAGATTGTCTGAAACTTCCGGGTTGTTTTCCTGGCAGCACTTTCTTTAAAGCCATTAAGCTACGCATACAGTGCTCAAGTAATGGATCCACCCGGATCCCAAGGTATATCAAAGCCAATTTGAATTAACAATGATTTGGCATTTAGTAGTGATCACAAAGCAACATATATCAAGCAATGACGAAGTCTAACTCCCTTCCTATGCATCGGCATGTCATACAAGAACAATTCATGCACATCAAGTAAAGGCCAATACATAGCATAAGTAGTTTCTTGCAATTCTTTCGTGTTGGAAACATAGAGAGGGAGAGATGTAGTTCCTCTCTCATAATAATTGCAAGTAGTAGCAGAAAGCACATGCATATTATATTCATCAAAATCATCATGTGCAATGGTAAAAGGAAACCCATCAATATAATCCTTAACAAGTGCAAACTTCTTCGATATAGTGTAGTTTGGAGAATTCAAAAAGATAATAGGACTATCATGTGTGGGTGCAATAGCAACAATTTCATGTTTAACATAAGGAACAATAGCAAGTTCATCTCCAATAGCATAATTCATATTGACATCTTGGCCACATGCATCAAGTTCATCAAAAAGGGATATTTTGAAAGAATCAACGGGATGATAGCATTCATCCTTCGGTAAGAACAAAGGGACATTAAACAATGTATGAGTTGAAGAGTTACTCTCATTAGAAGGCGGGCACGGGTAGCTAATCCGCTCTTCCTCCTTTTTTTCCGCTCTGCTCATCATCTTTTTCATCCAATGAGCTCACAGTTTCATCAATTCCTTCTTCCATAGACTCCTGCAAAATATTAGTCTCCTCTTGGACAACAGAGATTTTCTCAATAAATGCATCAATATCAGAATTGTATTTATAATTATCATATCAATATTTAAGGATGGAAAAATTTTCAGGTCTATAAACTGAATCATGAAAATCATCATACTTTAAAAACAAAGATTCAATTTCATAAGCACCCTTAAAAGCAACAAATTCTTCTATTCGTTCCACATCATAACAATCATATCTACCATTAGCATAAGAAGCTAAGGTTTCATTATCATTAAATTTGCATGAAAAGGGAAGATGTGGAGCATTCATCCTAGAGCAACAAGTATAATCATATCTCAAGCATAGCTCCCGAGCATACCAATGCAACATATGAATTTGATCCCATAAAAGTTTCCCTTTTTGTGTCAAGCGATAATCCCTAAATTATTCACTTTGATCCAATGTTACTCCCGTTATCAAGTTGAATGGGGTTTTCTCAGGATTATCAAAGTAGTGCATAATATTTTTCACATAATGACCATCAAGGGTTTTAGGAGGTTCCCCATCTCCATGAGTAGGAAGTACCACTAATTTTTTTGGTGTTCCGTGTTCCATATCCATAAGTAAAGATAGAGAACAACCTACAACAGGAAATAAAAACTACTTAGTGATAAAGCAAACAAGCACACACGAGAATATTCACCCCACGCTATTGCTCCTCGGCAATGGCACCAGAAAAAGGTCTTGATAACCCACAAGTATAGGGGATCGTTTGTTGCCTTCTTTGATAAATAAGAGTGTCGAACCCAACGAGGAGGTAAAGGCAGAACAAATATTCCTTCAAGTTCTATCGACCACCGATACAACTCTACGCACACTTGACGTTTGATTTACCTAGAACAAGTATGAAACTATTTTGCAAGGATAAAACTACGAGTACTTTGCGATAATAAAACTATGAATAAGTTTCAAGGTAGTAAAAGTGGATAGCTTTTGTCAATGAGAAAGTCATTTGTCCCTAGGAAATTGATAACAAGTACCGGTAATCATTCTTGCAATTTTATATGAGGGAGATGCATGAACTAACATACTTTCTCTACTTGGATCATATGCACTAATGATTGGAACTCTAGCAAGCATCCGCAGCTACTAAAGAGCATTAAGGTCATGAAACCCAACCATAGCATTAAGTATCAAGTCCTCTTTACTCCCATACACCATGACCCACTTATTCTCATTTAGGCTGCTATCACCCCCGCAACACTGACAATAAGCAAATCATGAACATATTGCAACACCCTACAGCGGAGGCCCTCACGTTTGCGCGAGTACGGAGGGCACCGTATAACCACATCATAAATAAAATATACAATTATACAAACCAAGATCACGATTAACCCATAGGACAAAACAGATCTACTCAAACATCATAGGATAACCATAGATCATTGGGAAATAATACATGGAGTTGAGCACCATGTTTAAGTAGAGATTACAGAGGGGAGAAGGGGTGTTAGACCGCTGCATAGAGGGGGAGAGAGTTGGTATTGATGGTAGCAAGATTGTTGATGTAGATCGCCATCACGATCCTAGCCCCGGCGGCACCCCGGCGTCACCGGGAGAGAGGGGGAGAGAGCCCCCTCCTCCTTCTTCTTCCTTGGCCTCCCCCTTAGATGGGAGGAGGGTTCCCCCTCTGGTCCATGGCCTCCATGGCGGCGGAGGGGCAGGAGCCCCTCCGAGGTTGGATCTCCCTCTCTGTTCTCTTCTGTTTCGCGCCCTCCAGATCTGGCCGAAAACCGTTTCTTATATTCCGGGAGATTCGTAACTCCGATTGCGATGATCTTTTTACACAATTTTTTTTTCCGGATATAAGCTTCCTTGCGCCCGAACTACAACTCCAACCATCGTATGAGGTGAGCTGCACCCACCACCACGCGCCAGGGGCCTGGGGCGCACCCTGGTGTATCGTGGTCTGTGTGGGCCTCCATTTGCGGTGATTCCAACTCCTAAAATTCACAAATATTCCAAAATAATTCTCTGTTGAGTTGCATCACGTTTGGACTTTGTTTGATATAGATTTTCTGTGATACAAAACAAGTAACAAACAGGAACTGGCACTGGGCACTGGATAAGTAAGTTAGTCCGAATAAATCATATAAAAAGTTGCCAAAAGTATGTAAAAGTTGAATAATATTGGCATGAAACAACAAAAAATTATAGATACGATGGAGACGTATCAGTAGTGTACTTACATGCCTTCATCGACGTTGGTTTTTTGACCACATGTGCCTGAAGTTTCCAAGTGTTCCTTGAAAAATAAAGTTCATGCATGCCAAGCTAAGCACAAAAAGGTTTTTTCTTTACTATGCAGTACACGAAAATGTGATGTTAGCGTTATTCACACCACAGGAAAATGAGACATTTTCCTGAATTTGTGCATTCGGTGGACAATTTTGCCCTTGTGTTGAAGCTCGTGACGACGCTTTGTTTTTGATATTATTTTGTTAATTTAAAATGTAGCATCAAGCGGATACAAGGCTTGACGAGCAACATCCGGCCTGGTAGACCGATCCAGAGATTATGTTGCCATCCATGTTGGGTAAGAAACTCCCTGCCACCCGCTCCGACCGCATACTTACCGCCTTGAACAGTGATTAGTACTCCATTTGGCGTAGCGTAGACCATGTACGAAGCGAGTGCATATAGCAGAAGATAACCTGTAAAGGAGAGGATTTTTTGCCCTCAAAAAGCAAATCATTTTTACATTGCCAGAGTGTCCATAATAAGGCATACACTCCTACCCTCATCAGCGTTCGGAACCTATTTGGAATACCGTCCAACCAATAACCAAAAATATTGGCTGCACTTGTGGGTGGATACAAATTAGAAGTTATTTGGATGACTGACCACGTAGAACATGCAAATTTACATTGGAAAAAGAGGTGTTTGATGGTCTCATCATCAGTACGACAGCTGCACTTGTTGCTTCCTTGCCAATTGCGACATGCAAGGTTATCATTGGTTAGCACAACTCCCCTTTCGAAGACACCACATGAATATTTTAACTTTAATTGGAATCTTTGACATCCAAATTTTCTTGTTATTATTCACTAGGACCTATAAATACGCGAGCACACGGTACATTAGAGTCGCCAGTGAAACACATCCCGTCCTCGTGTCAGATTAATCAATTTCAATCCGGATAACAGATTTTGCCATGAAATAACACGGATGCTAATCAAATCCTGCGTGAAATAAATATTAAGTGTGAATGAACCAAGCACCATCTACAAATGATGACACTTTGTAGAGCAGCTAACGGTGTTTAGAGCAAAAGGAGTCTGAACAAATTGAGCAACATGACCAGTTCCTTCAATGGATGCCGCAACTAGCTATTAGTTGCAAACGGTGAGCATACCAATTGACATTCTCAAGAAAAAAAGAGCTTGCAAACCATTGAACTCTCCCATCATACTTGTTTTAGATAATACAATACATAACTCGATAGTCATACCTCTTTAAGCGTCACCGCTTTTTTTAGGAACACACATAAGCTGCGTGTTGTTTCACTAAGAAGGAGAAAATAGTACAAGATCAAATTTTATAGGGAGACACACTCACCCCACCATCCCACCAGTATTTCTACAGTCTACATTTTAGTCTCACTACCTCCACTGAAAATACATTGTTGAAAGTCCGGCTACGCTCCAGCCATATATAGAACATCATCATGTTGATTATTGCGTTCCATTCGGACCTCTGTTTTGATGTATGGTGGAATCCTAGTCGATGATCTTTTCACACTTGGAGGGGGAAAAGGGGAAATCAACAGAACAACAAGAGCAATCTCAAACAAAACCCAAGTCACACATCCACTAGGATAGCACACATGAGATCCACAAGCATAACATGAACAATCAAGGGAAAATAGCACAAGGGTAAAGTTCTTGCCACTCCAAAGGAGGTGAGGTCTTGATGATCTAGGGAGACCCTTCTCCCTTAGGAGGTCTTGATGATCCTACAATGAGGCTCCTTCTCCCTTTAGAGGTCTTGATTCCCCAAGAAGGAGGTACAAGCAGCAAAGATCTCTCTAATGTCTCATATACTAGGAGGAGGGGAGGCCATATTTATAGTCTTGGGAAAAGTAAGATAGGAGGAGAGGGTACATGGGCCTCTGGCTCGGTTAGGCACACGCAACTGTTGGATGTCTGGGGCCTCGCGGGGCGCCAGATGTCCGTGATCGGGGACATATGTCTAGCCTGGGCGCTAGTCGCAGTACTGGTGTTCGGGAGACGGATTTCCAGGGCTCAGTTGGATGTACGGAGCTGTCATGCTAGATGTTCGGGGTGGGGCCAGATGTCTGACTCCTGGAGTTCTACCGACGATGTTCTGCTGATGTTGCTGTTGTCTTCGGGCGCCAGATATCTGGGCCAGGGGCCGGATCTCTAGCCGCTGTAGCATTTCAGCAATCTCCTTCGTCGTGATTCTTAGTCCGCATTATTGGGGACTTGGTCTTCATTTTGAGAACCTACGGTGTGGTCTTATTCATACCTAAGCTCACAAAGCATTTCCGATTGAGGTAGTAGCCATGTCTCATGTGGTTCATGTGGAAGCTTGTTAAGGAGAGATGCCACCTCGGTCTTGATAGCCCTTGCACGTACTTGTGTCATCGGTTCACTTGGCACTTGGGGAGACGAAAGTAGGTCCATGGGGATGACCATAGGATTCTTCGCCTCATATTTCCTAGCGGTTGATTTATGCATCAACTCTCACCACTCGATCACGTTTGAGTCTAGTCGCAAGATTTGGAATGGCAGATTAAGTTCCTAAGCCACCAAGTGCCATATCATCAATGCTTTGGTTTTCATAACATGTATCAAGTCAAAGAACTCTTGCAAAATACGATCTTCATCAAGGAATCCAAGAACCAATGCCATAATCTTTTTTTCTTTGCTACACCACATGTCCCATTCACTAGAATATAGAACTTAGAATCCCCAATCTCTTCATACATATGTTTTGTAACTTTAAACCCCCAAAATTTCCTATTGGATGTCATGCGAATGCATAGTTTGAATTGTGTGGGGGCATTCCCCACAATAAATTGAGCAATCTCAAGACTGAATTCTGTAAGGAGCTTTAACATTAACAATTCAATAAACAGAAAAGTAAATGGCGTCTGTTCATAGTACCGAACAATAGGTTTTGATCTTTCCTTATTTTTTGGGCGTGGGCGTTTTCCTCGGGAGGTAAACTCCCGATATTTTCGGACATGGAACCTCTCCTGATTTTTTGGAGGGGGATCTAGTGCTGGGCATTTTCCAGGGAGGGATGTGGGGATCGCTCTTGCTATTTTGTGGATGAGATCGATTTCCATGTTCATATTTCTATGGTAAAGAAATGGGCATATATTAGTGCAATATATAGGGTCCGAACAGTTAGCCAACTCTCCTTTTCATCCATTTCGGTCAAACTAGATAGACATCATGCTATTTGACCATCAGCTAGTATTTCCATTACTCTGGTAAAAATGCTAGAATTTAAAGCTAAAATTTAGAAGTGTAAAAATAAGCTGTTCATGTTATAGTTATCAACATAACATTGTTGTTATGTAGTTACCAACGTAGCAACATGTATGTTATGTCAATGCTATCGTTATAAACACCGCGATAACTTCAACCCACGAAAAATGTGGTTGAAATATGCCCCGACAAATTCTGTGTGAATTGCATGGTAATTTACGCACCGTGGACCTCGTAACTTGCATAGAACACTGTCATAACTTTGACAAAAAGAGTTGAACAAACATACCCGATAACTTCTGCATGAATAGCATGGTAATTTACACATGTTAGACATGATAACTTACGTACAAAACCATGACAAAAGTTGTTAATACATACTCTGGTAATTCCTGTGTAAACTGCATGATAACTTACATAACATAGGCGTGGTAACTTACGTATATTTAAAGATCGTGGATGTCGCCTAGAGGGGGGGGGGGTGAATAGGTGCTTTAAAATAATTACGGTTTTGGCTTGAACAATGAGGAATAAAACTAGTATTTAATTTGTCAACCACAAAACCTAAAACAACTAGGCTCACCTATGTGCACCAACAACTTATGCTAAGCAAGATAAACAACTAAGTGATAGCAAGATATAAAACAAGAACCAATATTGCTATCACAAAGTAAAGTGCATAAGTACAGAGCTCGGGTAAGAGATAACTGAGGCATGCGGAGACGATGATGTATCCCGAAGTTCACACCCTTGCGGATGCTAATCTCCGTTTGGAGCGGTGTGGAGGCACAATGCTCCCCAAGAAGCCACTAGGGCCACCGTAATCTCCTCACGCCCTCACACAATGCAAGATGCCATGATTCCACTAAGGGACCCTTGAGGGAGGTCACCGTACCCATACAAATGTCAACCCTTGGGGGCGGTCACCGGTAACCGTACACTTTGGCAACCCTTGGGAGCGGTCACCGGTACCCATCAAATTGTTCGGGGCGATCTCCACAACCTAATTGGAGACCCCGACGCTTGCCTAGAGATTTACGCCACAATGATTGGGCTCCGATAACACCAACCATCTAGGGCACCAAGGCACCCAAGAGGAACAAGCTTTAGGGTTCCCAAACACCCAAGAGTAACAAGCTTCTCAACTTCACTTCCACGTATCACTATGGAAAACTCAAACTGATGCACCACATGCAATGCAAGGGCACATGTGCCCAAGTCCTTCTCTCCCAAATCCCTCCAAAGCAACTAATTCTAGTGTCAGTGAGAACGACACCTATGGGATCACTGGAATCCCTACTACGGTCGGCGGGCATGGGCCTGTGGAAAGAGCGGGTCTAAGAGCTAGGACATAGATCGTTTACCCAGGTTCGGGCCGCGAGGATGCGTAATACCCTAGTCTTGCTTTGATGTGTATTTGAGTGTTCCTGAGCTAGCTACGTTGCGTGACTTGCTCAAAAAGCCCGAATCCCCCTCCAGTACGCCTTGGGCCTCCTTTTATAAGAGAAAGGGGATGCCACAGTGGCACACAGGAGGTGGAAAGGGTACATTGTACAAGCTTATCGCCTGTCATTACAGGACGAGGCGCATTAAACGCGCCCCTTAGGTGTCCCCTCGCTTTGTTGCTGCCTCGCCTTGCTTCGACACGCGTCTAGGCCAGCGAGGCGCGCAGCGCCATGTAGGTTGGCAGGCTGCTGAGCTGGCGCGGTGGCAGCGTCTTCACGAAGATCTGCATGCCACCACGCAGGTGCTTGCTGAGATGGTCTCGGGGCCGCATGTCGCCACGCAAGTGCTCCCCTAGCTAGCTGGGCTGGCAGCTTCATGCGAACCACGGTGGAGTCTTGGTGGATGCGAGCCTGGCCGTGGCCCCACTGTTGTCTTCAGCAAGGGTCTTGCCGGGGCCCCGGCAAGGGTCTTGCCGCGCACTGTGGTCGTCCCCAGCAAGGATCTTGCCGGAGGCCTCGTGGGTTTCCTCGGCAGGGATTGTGCTGAGGATCACCGTCTTCTGGTCGTCATCTGATCTTGTGTATTAATGATCTTCACAAAGATCTGCATGCCACCATGGAGGTGCCTCCCGAGCCTTGGTTCCAATGTGGTTGATGATGTTGGAAAACCTGGGGCTCAAGGGTGGCGCGCTCCGCTGGCATTGGGCAAGTTGCCCCCACAAGGCTCTTGCTGGGGCTGCGGAGGCCGCCCCGACAAGGGTCTTGCCGGGGGAGTCCACCTCGCCCTCTCTGTTTCTTGTGTTTCTGGCCTTAGCGTTGCCTTGGTCGTCTTGTGGCCTCGACTCTCCTCCTCTGCCCTGCTCAGTGTGGCCACGGGCGTGGCTTTGACTGCCCGTGCACAATTAAAAAGGGTACAAAGTAGAGGCCCTACTTCTGTACACTGACAGGAGCCCCCGGGCCCGGGCCACACATAAGCGCGACACGTTGTTGGGCTAGGCCCAGAATGGTGCGTGGGCAGGAGGGGCCGATTTTTATCGCGGTAACTCCTTCGTCCGCTGCGCCCCCCACGACCAGCGTGAATGCGTGACGTGGGGATCGTGCATGGTGTGACCAAAGCACGCCTACGGCATCTTACGATGAACAGTAAAGAGGCGGCTTGCGTGTCCTTTTAAGACCGCAGGGCCGTTGCTCATTTACTTTCTTCGCCTTGGAACCGTCATTCCATATTTCCCACTACGCCCGCCCCTTGCGCCACGTACGCCGCATGCATGGCGCGGGGTAGGTGACTAGCGCATGGAATATGGGAAGGCACGCGCATGTGGGTCGATACCCATGTGCCTTCAATTGGGCGAGGAGGGCAGTCGACGGCCTCGCCTGCTGCCACCTTATGAGCCGGATTGGTTGAGAGAGGCGGCCTGTAACATCCCAAAATTCTAAATTTTGGAATGTTATAATAAATAGATAGTTTTTATTGATTGTTTGATTGTTGTGTGATTGATTGACTGAAAGTGAGTGAAATTCAGAACTTTTTGAAAGTTAAATGAGAGGGAATAAAAGGACTTTCCCAAACTTTCATTTTGCATTTGAAATCTCCGTGAATTCAAATTCATTTTATCATAAAACCCTAGAGAGAAGATGACATGACTTCTTCCATTGATCTAAATGAAAAAGGGTTTTGAAAAGATTTGAATTTCATTCAGAAATATTTCCAATTCACAAACTTCATGCAACTCGATGATTTTCATGAGAGAAGATAAAATGACTTCTTCAAAACATATGGAATATGAGTTGGGAGTTTCGAAGAATCAAATTGGAAATCCCTGTTTGAAATGATTTTCAATTTGGAGTTATTTGGATTTTATTCAAATTATTTTTCTCCAAAAATAAAATATATGGAAATTAGGGTAAAATGATTCCCTAGAGTAGAAAATTGGAGTGAAATTAATTTGAAATTATTTTGGTATTTTTAAAATGATTTTTATTGGGTTTTATTGCATCAAAAGCACTCCTTGATTTATTTGAATTTTTATGTATTTTATTTGAAGCTAGAATAATGTTCATCTTGTAGGAAATCTTTTTTTGAAAATTTTGATATATTATATGCCTATAGTATATTTTATTTTATTTAGTTTTATTTCCTTTTTTGTATAAAGTAAATGTTTTAGAAAAAACTTTTCCTCTCGCCGACTGGGCCGGCCCAGCTCCCAGCCCAGGCCGCGGCCCAGCCCACGTCGCCCGTCGCCACCGTCCCTGAGCGGGACTCCGCTCGGGAGTTTGCCGCCGCCGCCGTCCGAGTCCCGGCTGGACACGCCTCCCCACACCCCTAGCGCACGCCAAGCCACCGCCTCTCCTCCCCTTATAAGCCCGGCCACCCCGGCCCTCTCTCCCCTCTCCTCCCGCATCTCGCCGCCATCTCGCCGGAACTGCCGCCGCCGCCGAGTTCCTCGCCGTCGGCCCGCAACTCCCCGACCCCGTAGCCGCCACCCACCCCACCGCCGTGCCGTGCCACCCTCCCTAGCTACTCCGCCACTGCCGCCATGCGCCGCCACCGCTAGAGCCACTTCGCCCCACCGCCGCCGTGGTAAAACCCTAAACCGATCTGCTACCGATTTTTAACAAAAAAACCGTTGCCCCGGTCCGATTTGGTTTTCTCGGTTTTGTTTATAGTTTTTTTAGTTAGATCTATTCAATGAATGTTCTTTGTTTAGAACTAGTTAGCGAGCTTTAGCTCGATAGTTTTATTTTATTTTATTCAGGGTCCTGTTAGTAGTTATTTCTTTTACAGATTAGTGCCTAGTCTTATAACGATCACTACTTTTTGCTCGTTAGTCGAAATTAGATGAAACCAATGCCTACTTATTCTTCATGATCCCCTCTATCCAGCTAATCAATTTAAACATGTTTTTGAAAGTTTTAAAATATGATTTCAAACAGATTTGTATTTGAACTTCGTTTGATCATAGTTTGAGTTCCGTAACTCCGTTTGAGTTGATTCTTTTTGCAAATCGAAGCTCTTGACATAAACTTTCTGATAAGGCCAAATTCAATTAATTTTGGTACTGTTAGAAATTGCTTTCTGTTGCAAGAGTCATTTGCTTGGTTTCGAAGATTTCCGAATTGTTTTCTCGTTCTTTCTGATCTTTTGAGGTATTGCTTATGTATGGTTACTATTGCTTGCTCGTGATAGATTGAACGGAGTGTGACAAGTAGAACTATCAGGAGTTTTGAGTGCAAAGCATCTTCATCAACAGTACATGCAAGTTCACACTTTGATCATACTTTTCATAACCTAGTTTTTATGCATTAGTTCCAACCCTCAAACATTGCACGAGTAGGATTGATAACATGTGGGTATTGGGAAGTAGTTGATGAGGTAGAACCTATTGCCCCGTTTATTACCAAACCCTTGGGAGTTACTTCACCGCTATGCTTATATTGCTATGCTATGCTCGTAGACGTGGATTGGGTTTGAGTGTATCCATGACCGATGTGAGACTGATAATTAATGGTTCAACTTAAGGTGGCAACTTTAATACACATCTGGGTGGATTGAGGCACTTGGGGAACCCAGTGTTTCCTGTTTTTTTGGAAATCACGGGGTTCCGTGTGATTTTCCTATGGACCGCCACCCAGGCTGGAAGGGATCATAAGATCATTCATGCTAGAAACTTCCGTGTGCAGCCACAAGCTATTATGGGCTCTAGCATAGTTGATTAAGTCGTGTGAACTCTTACAGTGGTATACTAGCAGATGTAGGGGAAAGTAGGTGTAACTATCTACCCATCGTAAGGTGCTAATGCTTCTGAAAGACTGTGTCTCGGTCATCCGTTTCTCAAACATCATGTAGTGCAAGAAATTCAATGGAGGAGATCGAGTCTTGTGGGGAAAAGTGCGCAAACCTCTACAGAGTGTACAAACTAATCATGATTAGCCGTGTCCCCGGTTATGGACATTTTGAGTATCTAGTACTTGGATTATCATGTGGATCTCAACATGTTACTTAATTTAATTTTGACTGGGTTAATGATGGTGCTTAATTGGGATTGAGTTGGGTGAACCTTCTCAATGTTTAACAACCACCATGATAGTTAAATAAAATTTATTCCTTTGTTGTAGGAAAAAATTGGCTTTATGCAAAACTGTAACCATAGAGCTTTCCACCAGCCAAATATGCATGTAGTGATAGCTATTGTTCATCATTTATCCTATGGTGTGAATTTGCAAGTACATTCAATGTACTGACCTACATGGCTGCAACGTATTATGTTGCAGGAATCTTACGACGAGTAAGTGATACGTTAGGGTTACGATTTCTACACTCAAATTTGCCGTTGGTGTTGATGGGAATCCACAACCTTGTTGATTCTTCCGCTTTATGGATTGATGTAATAGTATTTATGTTACTTTATACATGTGATTTACCTATGTTATAAATCCTCGAGTACTGTGTGTGTCAGCATACCGATCCAGGGATGACACTTAAGCACAGATACTTGACCGTTTGGGGTCGGGTCTCTACACGGTCGAGCCCCGATCCCGCCCCTTTATAAGGAGGGGAGGGGGAGGGATGGCACCCCTCAATATTTCGCCATCCACCTCCTCCCACCTTGGCTTCTTTGTTCCTTCTGCTATGGCGAGAGGGCGCGCCGGTGCTTCGATGGTGGCGACGAGGGTCTCCGCCCGACAACGCGCCCCTCCTTCCCAAGAGTTTGTGGCAGCGGAGCCGTCCACGAGGGGAAGGGGGAGGGGGCGAGGTCACCATGGTGCTCGGGGAAGAGGAGGACGGGGCGGTCCACTGGCCTCGCCCCTGCCGGCGGTCCCTCCCCCAATGGAGGGCCATGTCAGGGACCAGCCTGGCGAATTCTTCATCGGGCTGCACCGGCCAGCGTGTCGTCGTCTCCGTCTCCCTACTCCATTTGCTTGGGATATGGATCTCGACCCTCCACAGGCTCTGAGACTGCATATGAGGGGCTGCGGGAATAGCGGCACGTGGGTTGATGTCGATTTCCCAGCCCCTCATGTCATGTATCTTTGTCGCGGATGGAAGACCTTCGCTCGTATCCACAGCCTGACGGTGGGGCTCGTTCTCCATTTCAAACTAATGGAGAATGGCCTGCTCTCTGTCAAGGTCTGCATTGCGGTGGTTTTGACAACTAGGTTCATACAGCTCTCCGGTAGTGGATAGGCCTGTAAGCTCAATGATGTCAAGAGCTTTGGCTTCATGATGAACATTTCCTGTCATCCACTCGAGAACCCATGTCTTTGTATCTCTATTGTAGCCGCGAATGTGGAGGGTAGCATAGAATTGAAGCAAAAGTTCTTCATTCCAATGTTCTTTGTCTGTCACAAAGCTGAGCAGACCAGCATCACGGAAGCAGTCAAGTGCTTCTTCTAAGCATGGCAGTCCAGCAATGGCTTCAGTGTCGAGGCGCATATGAGGGAAAATGCGCCCTTGATCATATAGAACGCAGGAGTAATAGCTTCGTTGCTGATGACTCCAGAAATGATCAGATGATATTCTTGGCCTTGTGTAGGGGTTCTTTGAGCTGTCAAAGAAGGTGTTGTGGCTTTTGAAGCCATTTGCATTGAAGGACCCGACAGATGTGGCAGTACCTGGAAACCTTGGCAATCTTGGCTTTGGTTTCTGGACCTGAGGCCTATGCTCAATGTGATAGTCAAACTGAGGACCAGAGACATTAGGCGAAGGGACCAGAACGGGCCATCTTACTGTGATTAGCTCGCCATGGTTGTATGCTTGCTCAATTGTATAGGGCCTTGGTGGCGGAACAGGAGCAGTGGCAGCAACAGTGGCTTCAGGATGCACTACAGAAGCTTCAGGAGCGGTTGCAGCATTGACTTCAGGCAGGTTGCTTGGTGTAGGCTCCACATTAGCTTCAGCCATGACTACATCACTGGCTTCATTCATGTTAGTGGTGGCAGCCTTAATGTTTTCAACCTCCACTTGATGAGCTGGAGGGTCTGGCACAGACACGTTCACTTCAGGAACAACTTCTTCAGTTATGGGGGGGAGTAGGGACACGTTCTTCTTGATGTTCGTCATCAGCTGATGCAGCCAGATTGTCTTCAGCAGCTGGGGCTTCAGACACGGAGACATTCACAGTTGGAGTGGCTTCTGAAAACACTTGACGTGCGACAGGTTGATGGTGCACTTCTCCTTCTGGAACGCTCGGAAGAGGGACTTGAGGCCTTGGTCCTTTGCAAAGCCTTTGTAATACAGGCGACGCCTTTGGAGATGGAGTATGCAGGTCCTCATCCTCTTCAACTTGCACGGATGGTGTGACTTGTTGTTGTTGGGGAGTACTGGGGAAGTCTTGTTGTTGCGGGCGATCAGCCCATGATGCATCCTGAGCAATTGGCGTCAGAGGACGACCAATGCTGATGATTTCACTGTTCGTGAGAACAGGCGATGATACCACATTGTGTTCAATCTGAGGAAGAACTTCATCATCTTCAACATTGTCATGGTGACCAATGTCTTCAGCAGTGATGGGATCAACTGCTGGAATCTTTTCAGCTTCATGAGCCTCTGTGGAAGCAGGCTCATGAACAATCATACGCAGTTCTTGTTTTGCAGATGCAAGACGAACCACTGAGATAGGTTCAACAACAAGGGGCTCTGTGGGAGAAGCCCGATTCTTCTTGATCTTGCGCTTCTTCTTGGAGGGAGCAGCATCAGAGGCTTCAGTGTTTTTCCTTTTTCTGGCTTCAGCCTCTGTAGCCCTAGTCTTCTTCTGTTCTGAAGCGGTTGACATGGCCTTTGGCTTTGAGCCAGTCATGCTGCTAGGGAAGACTATGCGAGGTCCATCTTGCCTTGACGGTGCAGATTGGACAGTCGATTGCTTCTTCTTCTTTGCAGCCATCCTGGGGTCGATGCCAGGACGACCAAGAGCCTTGCGCTTCTCAGCCTCATTGTAGGCAAGCACACACTTGTCAGCCAAATTCTTCATGCACTCTCTAGAGCCTCAAGCTTCTTCATGCTTCTTGTGAAAGGCTTCTTTGAGCTCGTGCAGCATGATCTTGAAGTTTTTGACATCTTGCACGTTGAGCGTGGCCACATGCTTCTTGCACTGAGCCTTTTCATAGTCAATCTTGTGCTTCAGTTCGATGATGCGCTGAGCAATAGCTAGCTCAGAAGCAATGGCGCCATTGAAGGCGACGCTGAGGCCAATTGGAAGTTGCAAGTCATCAAAGCTGAGATTTGGTGTGTCAAACCACTCATCAATGAAGTTATGAATGATTGCCACATCAAAGAGAGGCAAATTATTGAAGATCTCTCCTTCTTCCTTGCTCTTGATCAGTTGCTCAAGAGCATCATCTGCAAGATCGTCATCGCTGGACAGATCAATGTGCTCTTCACGCAGAATGGTAGCAGGAGTCAATGACTGATCAGTACTCTTGATGATTTTCTTTTTCTTCTCCATCTTCTTGGAGATGCGTGAAAGATCTTCAGACTGCACACTGTCTTTAGGAGGTGCAGTGGCTAGTGGCTTCACACGAGAAGCTTTTGGAGGTGCAACTGATGTTGAAGCCTTAATTTTCTTTGGCTTTTGCGGCCTTGGAGGAGGAGCTGGGGCTTCATCAGTATCAGCATCATTATCAGAACGATCCACTTTGGCACCTTGTACCAAGATGTAAGAGATGAGGCCATCAAGGTTCATGAAGGGGCCGATTTCATTTTCTTCAGCTTCACGTGTGCCGTCATCACGGGGAGCAGAGGGACCAGGATTAAGTCCAATCCCCATGACTTCTTGTTTTCCTTTGTCGATGCCTTTGCATACTGGAAGTTGCGCTTGAAGAGATTATCGTCACGACACCTGTGACGCCCCCGATTCAATCGTACACTAATCATGCACGCAAATGTGTACGATCAAGATCAGGGACTCACGGGAAGATATCACAACACAACTCTAAAACATAAATAAGTCATACAAGCATCATAATACAAGCCAGGGGCCTCGAGGGCTCGAATACAAGTGCTTGATCATAGACGAGTCAGCGGAAGCAACAATATCTGAGTACAGACATAAGTTAAACAAGTCTGCCATAAGATGGCTAGCACAAACTGGGATACAGATCGAAAGAGGCGTAGGCCTCCTGCCTGGGATCCTCCTAACTACTCCTGGTCGTCGTCAGCGGGCTGCACGTAGTAGTAGGCACCTCCGGTGTAGTAGGGGTCATCGTCGACAGTGGCGTCTGGCTGCAGGGCTCAAGCATCTGGTTGCGACAACCAGGTAGAAGGGAAAGGGGAAAAGAGGGAGAAAAGCAACCGTGAGTACTCATCTAAAGTACTCGCAAGCAAGGAGCTACACTACATATGCATGGGTATATGTGTAAAGGGCCATATCGGTGGACTGAACTGCAGAATGCGAGAATAAGAGGGGGATAGCTAGTCCTGTCGAAGACTACGCTTCTGGCAGCCTCCGTCTTGCAGCATGTGGAAGAGAGTAGATTGAAGTCCTCCAAGTAGCATCTCCAAGTAGCATCTCCAGGTAGCATCTCCAAGTAGCATCGCATAGCATAATCCTACCCGGCGATCCTCCCCTCGTCGCCCTGTGGAAAAGCGATCACCGGGTTGTCTGTGGAACTTGGAAGGGTGTGTTTTATTAAGTATCCGGTTCTAGTTGTCATAAGGTCAAGGTACAACTCCAAGTCGTCCTGTTACCGAAGATCACGGCTATTCGAATAGATTAACTTCCCTGCAGGGGTGCACCAACTTACCCAACACGCTTGATCCCATTTGGCCGGACACACTTTCCTGGGTCATGCCCGGCCGCGGAAGATCAACACGTCGCAGCCCCACCTAGGCTCAACAGAGAGGCCAGCACGCCGGTCTAAACCTAAGCGCGCAGGGGTCTGGGCCCATCGCCCTGAGCACACCTGCACGTTGCGTGGGCGGCCGAAAGCAGACCTAGCCTAGTGGCGTTCCAGTCCAATTCGGCGTGCGCCGCTCCGTCGCTGACGTCTGAAGTGCTTTGGCTGATACCACGACGCCGAGTGCCCATATCTTTCCCACGTAGTTGGTTAGTGCGTATAGGCTCGTAGCCAACTCAGATCAAATACCAAGATCTCGTTAAGCGCGTTAAGTATCCGCGAACGCCGAATAGGGCCAGGCCTGCCTCTCTCCTAGGCGGTCTCAACCTGCCATGTCGCTCCGCCACAAAGATCCACTCGCGGGTGCTCCACCAGCCGACCCGACTTTAGTCTCCACATGCATCATGTAGAAAGTATATAGTATATACCCGTGATCACCTCCCGAGTGATCACGGCCCGATAGTATAGCACAGCAGACGGACAAGAATGTAGGGCCACAGATGAAAAATACGCATCCTATGCTAAGCATGTAGGATTGCGGGTAAGGTATCAATGACTGTAGCAACAATGACAGGCTATGCATCAGAATAGGATTAACGGAAAGCAGTAACGTGCTACACTACTCTAATGCAAGCAGTATAGAGGAGAATAGGCGATATCTGGTTATCAAGGGGGGGGGGGCTTGCCTGGTTGCTCTGGCAAGAGAGAGGGGTCGTCAACTCCGTAGTCGAACTGGTCAGCAGCAGCGTCGGTCTCGTAATCTACCGGAGAGAAGAGGGGGAAGAAATAATGAATACAGAGCAAACAAAGCATCACAAAATATATCAAGGCAATACGCGGTGTTCGGTGTGCCCTAACGCGGTAGTAGGTGATACCGGTGAAGGGGGGAAAACACCCGTGAAAGTATTCCCGGTGTTTCGTGTTTTCGGGCAGAGGAGCCGGTGGGGGAAAGTTGCGGGTTCGATAGGTTAGGGGTGTGTGGCGGACGAACGGACTGCGTATCCGGATTCGTCTCGTCGTTCTGAGCAACTTTCATGTTGAAAATATTTAAATCCGAGTTACGGATTAAAAGATATGATTTTCTAAAGATTTTATTAATTTCTGGAATTTAATTAATTATTTAATCCAACATTATCCAGAATAGTAAATGCTGACGTCAGCATGACATCAGGGGGATGTCAGCAGTCAATGTTCACCATTGACCTGGTCAACCTGACATGTGGGTCCAGTGGGACCCACCTGTCGTTCTCTGTTTAGTTTATTTACAGATTAATTTATTTAATTAGTGATTAGGTTAATCTAATCAGGATTAATTAACTTAATTAATTACTTAATTAATTACTTAATTAATTAATTAGTTAATAATTAATTTTATTAAATCATTTTATTTTTATTTTATTTTTTTAATTCTTTTTTTTTAAACGTTACGGTGCGGGGCCCACTAGTCAGTGGCCCGGGGGGCCTAGCGGGCGCTGGGTACGGGGTGCGGGCACACGCCCGAGTCCACCTGGGATGGGGGCGACGGGCGGCTGTGCGGGCGTAACCCGCCCAGGCGGCGAGGGAGAGCTGGGCGCGGGCGCCGGCGACCAGGGACAGAGAGGAGGGGAGGGTTCAACGGCCGGCGTCGCCGGAGGGAGAGGAGGCCGGGGTTGGTGGCGATTCGGTGGAGGGCCGGCGACGGTGTGCAGGGGACGGCGCACAGGCTCAGGAGGCGGGACGAGGCCCGTGCGTGAGGGGGGGCG
>NC_041387.1:336856589-336863912 GCF_002162155.2 Triticum dicoccoides | reverse complement strand
GGGGGGGGGTGTCCTGTTTTCTGGTTTCCTTTTTTTATATATTTTCTTGTCTCATTTTATGTGTAGTTTCTTTTATCTTAAGTTTTATAAAATTACCACTAGTGCCTACTTTGTATTTACCAATAAACTACTACGAGATTAATTCTTAACCCATAATAAAATAGTGTTAGCATTTTATAAATTCAATAGGCATTTGTTTAATTGTTTTCACTACTGTTTTAATTGTTTTAGGGCCTTTAAACATTTTATCAAAGTTTGGTTTCTCCACCATAATTATCTATGTATTATTTGGTTCACTCCGAACATTTAAATTTTAATATTTGAAACTTTTATTGTTTGCTCGATTTTGAATTTGAAATTCGAACTAGGTTCCGAACTAACGCGAGTTTATCCACAGTAACCGAGGTGACGTGGCATCATTAGCGGGGATTACTGTAGCTTAATTACCCGGGCGTCACAATTCTCCTCCACTACAAGAAATCTCGTCCTGAGATTTAAGAGGGGAGTAAGGGAAAAGTTCTGGTTACGATATTCTAACGGATCTTCTCGAAGAAGTTAATCCCTTTCGCTGGTGTCTTCAATCCTTTATTCCGATGCATCATGATAAACTTGTCATCATTTCTTCGGGAACTCCATCGTACTTACGAAAAGATAAGGGGCAGCTCACTATGACATAATGCTTTTGAGGGAAACAATCTGGGGTTAACCCGTGAATTAGTATAAGATTATCTCTCGAGTTGAACATATGAAATACCTCGAGAGTAAGGTACGAAGGTACCATAATAGGCTCCAAGCGGATAGATAGTTGCTCGAAGCCTGAACCAGAGTGAGAAAGGGGTTCAGAGTAGCGAGAGTAAGTATTGCGTCTGATACCAGAATAGATCACTAGGACAGTGGCCCGTGGATTACATACGAGTCCACGCGCGAGGAATAACTTTGGGAATAGGGGGTGTACAGGACAGTCAGGTTTCGATCCTGTGGAACTGTGGGTTATGGGCCCACCATGTGGTTTTTTTTATTTTTTTTAATAGGAGCAGTGACATCTTTCACGGTCATGTTAGCAAGGCATGTCAGAGAGTACCATGTCAGTTATGTCGGCAAGAACATTGGTACCACGGGCGAGGGACGAAGAGAACCATTTTCCTGCTTGTTGAACGAGGCGGACCAGTAGGCGAAGTTCTCGTCCATCGGTGGTTACCGGAATGTCATCAACAAAAGTAACAGGGTCATACTGACAGAATTGTACAACGAGGTGTTTACATAAGCAGGAGAATATTACTGCTCAGATCATATAGTTCACAAGAAAGGTTAAACCAACAATGGAAGGAAAATATGATCATCAGATTAAACAGAACGATGGAAAGGAAATTATGTTTAAACACATATTTCAAGGGTATATCCTTCCCAAGGACAAGCAGAGCATGATATCCATGTCAGGATATAATGTAGAAAACTCTTTAGGTAGGGGAGAGAATTTTCATGACATTGCCCATACAACGGTGTTTGGGTAATTGAGCAAGAAACATTTAGTATTGGGCTTCAAATGGTCTTGTTGAAAATCGGAGTACCATAGACATGCTTCGAGATAGCACTGACATGGTCATCAGGTGAAGATCAGACTTTGGAAACACGAAGGATCCATCAGGAATAACTTGTAGAATAAGTCTTACAATTTCCTCATGGATGAATGGATAACCTTGCTGAAAAGGAATCTATAATGATAGGTCCTCCAGCCGGGGGGGGGGGGTGCTAGGCATGACATCATGTTACCGGGTCATCAAAGGATCATCATCATAACTCTTGGAAAGTTGTCCCAACCATCATATCTGACCGAGATTCAGATCCGATTGGTGTCAGGATACCTCAGACTTAGGATACCTGAGAAGAAAAGGTGTAACGCAAATTGACGAGATGACATTGTAAGATTCTCGGGGAAATGAACTATGTAGTGATTTCCGTTATCAAGAGTCCATCATTAACCCAAGGAGAGGACAAGGAGGTGTCTGGTGAACTCAACGACAATTCACCGAGATTCCCAAAAGATGGATGTCCACAATTAAGTGAACAAGGAGATAACATTGGTCAGATCAAATGATATAAGGAAATATGCTCGAGGAAAACATACACAATTAAACATTGGTTGAAAGGTGCGCCCGAAATATGGGTTGGGTTGCACGACCAATGTCAGAATGGTGATTCAATAGTCAAGAGCCTAAGAATGAACTATCGATCGTTAACTTCAAAGCAATAGGGTTGCTAGAAGTACAGAACTCACACAACGTCTATTGGTATGCTGGTTAAAAACAACACAGGGACCAAGGAAGAATGGTGATGGTGAGAAGTATCACCCTACCAAGAATTCTTAAGAGGTGGTGCAATTCTCACAACATTCTTGTCATCACAGGTGGTAATACTCCAAGGTAAAGAACAAATTCTGGATAGCTAGGAAATCAAGGTACAACACAAAATGTGAACAAGTTTGTGTTGGGGGGGGGGCAATAAAGTGGTCGACGATAATACAATTCATCGAGGGCAAGGATGGTATTTCTCATCATGAATTCAATTGATATCCTGGATGAGCTCAGAATGTTGATGATCACGACACCTTTGTCGCGAGAGTTCATGAAGATGTAATCGATCGGTGACGACATCAAGTCAAGTAATGATGAAGTGAAAGGTTATTGGAACCAAGGGTACGACACAAACTCGAAACCAAGCTTGTTGTTCAAGGAGAAATGATATGACGATGAGGATCGACGTAAGGTTAGTTCATCGTCAAAAATTGGTGCTCCAAGAATAAGGACCAGGTAGCACAGTTAGAATCGTCACGATAATGATATAGCCAAACAGGCTAGGAATGGGTACAAACTCGTAAGCAAAGAAGATTACTACGAGTTGTTTAATCGCGAGGCGGACTCGATTCAGTTATCGATGTCCGTGAGTGTTTAATAACTCCGAGCCCGTGAAAAACTGTAATGAGCGAGAATGTAGTACTTGATCAAGAACTCATAAAAAGTTATGCAGTTCCATGATAATCTCGAGATACCAGGGGGGTAATACTCGACACAAGATCAAAGTAAAGATTGGACTGGTGTATTGATCCATAGAAGACAATTGTTTTAACTTGTCCGAGAAATGAGATCAAAGAAGAACAATCATGGTCGGAATCACGATTGCAGAAGGCCAGATCCTAGATATAAGATGAACTTATACCAAAGGAATAATTCATTTAAGAGAAGCTTTAATGATAAGATCTACATCGTGTCCATGGGCATGAACACAAGTTCAAGGTCGACTCCCACTTCTCCAATGCATACCCTTTCATTCACTTCTCGCTTTCGATGAAGTTATAGCGTTGAAATTTTATCTGGGAAAATACCAGAAGAGTACGACTTGTGAAAACTTTCGAGTTCACACATATTAAGGAAGGCATAGGTTCAACCCATCGGGGCATCTTAGAATCATATACCAAAATCTTTAGAAGTAATTAACTCAAGCTCGAAGGCAGAGCATGGTTGAGAAAGCAGACGATACAATTTACCAAAGGCATTATGTATCCGAGAAAAGGCTCACAAGTTTATTGAATATGAAGGGCGTTGTCAGATAAAATCCAACAAAGGATCTGGTGGTCCACAAGGGATCTGACGTGAGCATCGGTACTCAACTAGAGGGAGCAGATTATAGAAACAACTGACTAACTGAATTGTCAAATGCAAAGGAATTATGATTTCCAAATCAAGGGATCAGAAGAAATGCTCTGATTAGGGGTGGACAAGTTGAATAGCCTTAGGGTACAATCAAGGACAATTGGATTGGTCGAGAACCAATTCTAGTTAAAAAAATGGAAGCTCAGCCGGAAAGGTAATTTATAATGATCAATGATGATTGCGTGTATTCGCAACATATTGAGTCAACAGACTCAAAATGATAATGACAAGGAATGTCAATAAGATTTCTATACTTATGGGATTAATCACAATGAAAGCAAACAAGAAATTCCAGAGCAATAGGTTGCTAAGGATTTTCGGAATATCGGGTGGTATTTCGAAGACTTTTGTGTAACACATGAACAACTGGGGGATGAGCGGATAGTCGATAAGTGCGAGAATTAACCGTAGGGGTATTCAAGTGACAAAGAACAGCAAGGCAGTAAGCTCAAGGGATTATCTAAACAACGACGAGTCCTTCAGGGTATCTTGTAATAACAAGACCACTGGGGATGAATGTAAGAATAACAAATGCAAGTAGTTATCCATAAGGGTTTGCGGTGGAAGGTGAATTGCAAACGCGATGTACACAAGTTCTCGGGTTAACAGCGGAGAGTATCTTCAGGGTCTTCTGGTGCAGCAGACGATCATTAGTAATAAGGGGCTCTCCGGGTGAAAGTGATAATGAGATCCTAATGTTAGATTTAGTAAACTTCATTTAACCCGAATAGAGGAGAGATCAGAGTCCCAGAGTAAAGGTCGAGGAGTAAAAGATCCTACTACCACCCAATGGCGACGTGTGCCCGTAGGACACACAGCCATGTTAGTAAAAGTTTTTGCAACGTCTAGACTCGACTTCGGCCAAGGAGTGTGGAAGGGGGATTCCTACAGGCAGTTGGCTTTGATACCAACTTGTGACGCCCCCGATTCAATCGTACACTAATCATGCATGCAAATGTGTACGATCAAGATCAGGGACTCACGGGAAGATATCACAACACAACTCTAAAACATAAATAAGTCATACAAGCATCATAATACAAGCCAGGGGCCTCGAGGGCTCGAATACAAGTGCTCGATCATAGACGAGTCAGCGGAAGCAACAATATCTGAGTACAGACATAAGTTAAACAAGTCTGCCATAAGATGGCTAGCACAAACTGGGATACAGATCGAAAGAGGCGCAGGCCTCCTTCCTGGGATCCTCCTAACTACTCCTGGTCGTCGTCAGCGGGCTACACGTAGTAGTAGGCACCTCCGGTGTAGTAGGGGTCGTCGTCGACGGTGGCGTCTGGCTCCAGGGCTCCAGCATCTGGTTGTGACAACCAGGTAGAAGGGAAAGGGGAAAAGAGGGAGAAAAGCAACCATGAGTACTCATCCAAAGTACTCGCAAGCAAGGAGCTACACTACATATGCATGGGTATATGTGTAAAGGGCCATATCGGTGGACTGAACTGCAGAATGCCAGAATAAGAGGGGGATAGCTAGTCCTGTCGAAGACTACGCTTCTGGCAGCCTCTGTCTTGCAGCATGTAGAAGAGAGTAGATTGAAGTCCTCCAAGTAGCATCTCCAAGTAGCATCTCCAGGTAGCATCTCCAAGTAGCATCGCATAGCATAATCCTACCCGGCGATCCTCCCCTTGTCGCCCTGTGGAAAAGCGATCACCGGGTTGTCTGTGGAACTTGGAAGGGTGTGTTTTATTAAGTATCCGGTTCTAGTTGTCATAAGGTCAAGGTACAACTCCAGGTCGTCCTGTTACCGAAGATCACGGCTATTCGAATAGATTAACTTCCCTGCAGGGGTGCACCAACTTACCCAACACACTTGATCCCATTTGGCCGGACACACTTTCCTGGGTCATGCCCGGCCGCGGAAGATCAACACGTCGCAGCCCCACCTAGGCTCAACAGAGAGGCCAGCACGCCGGTCTAAACCTAAGCGCGCAGGGGTCTGGGCCCATCGCCCTGAGCACACCTGCACGTTGCGTGGGCGGCCGAAAGCAGACCTAGCCTAGTGGCGTTCCAGTCCAATTCGGCGCGCGCCGCTCCATCGCTGACGTCTGAAGTGCTTTGGCTGATACCACGACGCCGAGTGCCCATATCTTTCCCACGTAGTTGGTTAGTGCCTATAGGCTTGTAGCCAACTCAGATCAAATACCAAGATCTTGTTAAGCGCGGTAAGTATCCGCGAACGACGAACAGGGCCAGGCCCGCCTCTCTCCTAGGCGGTCACAATCTGCCCTGTCGCTTCGCCACAAAGATCCACTCGCGGGTGCTCCACCAGCCGACCCGACTTTAGTCTCCACATGCATCATGTAGAAAGTATATAGTATATACCCGTGATCACCTCTCGAGTGATCACGGCCCGATAGTATAGCACAGCATACGGACAAGAATGTAGGGCCACAGATGAAAAATACTAGCATCCTATGCTAAGCATGTAGGATTGCGGGTAAGGTATCAATGACTGTAGCAACAATGACAGGCTATGCATCAGAATAGGATTAACGGAAATCAGTAACATGCTACACTACTCTAATGCAAGCAGTATAGAGGAGAATAGGCGATATCTGGTGATCATGGGGGGGGGGCTTGCCTGGTTGCTCTGGCAAGAGAGAGGGGTCGTCAACTCCGTAGTCGAACTGGTCAGCAGCAGCGTCAGTCTCGTAGTCTACCGGAGAGAAGAGGGGGAAGAAATAATGAATACAAAGCAAACAAAGCATCACAAAATATATCAAGGCAATACGCGGTGTTCGGTGTGCCCTAACGCGGTAGTAGGTGATACCGGTGAAGGGGGGAAAACACCCGGGAAAGTATTCCCGGTGTTTCGTGTTTTCGGGCAGAGGAGCCGGAGGGGGAAAGTTGCGGGTTCGATAGGTTAGGGGTGTGTGGCGGACGAACGGTCTGCGTATTCGGATTCGTCTCGTCGTTCTGAGCAACTTTCATGTTGAAAATATTTAAATCCGAGTTACGGATTAAAAGATATGATTTTCTAAAGATTTTATTAATTTCTGGAATTTAATTATTATTTAATCCAACATTATCCAGAATAGTAAATGCTGACGTCAGCATGACATCAGGGGGATGTCAGCAGTCAACGTTGACCATTGACCTGGTCAACCTGACATGTGGGTCCAGTGGGACCCACCTGTCATTCTCTGTTTAGTTTATTTACAGATTAATTTATTTAATTAGTGAATAGGTTAATCTAATTAGGATTAATTAACTTAATTAATTACTTAATTAATTAATTAGTTAATAATTAATTTTATTAAATCATTTTATTTTTATTTTATTTTTTGTAATTCTCTTTTCTAAAAAAAACGTTACGGGGCGGGGCCCACTAGTCAGTGGCCCGGGGGGGCCTAGCGGGCGCTGGGTACGGGGTGCGGGCACGCGCCCGAGTCCACCTGGGATGGGGGCGACGGGCGGCTGTGCGGGCGTAACCCGCCCAGGCGGTGAGGGAGAGCTGGGCGTGGGCGCCGGCGGCAAGGGACAGAGAGGAGGGGAGGGTTCAGGGGCCGGCGTCGCCGGAGGGAGAGGAGGCCGAGGTTGGAGGCGATTCGGTGGAGGGCCGGCGACGTCGTGCAGGGGACGGCGCACGGGCTCGGGAGGC
>NC_041387.1:336831867-336855718 GCF_002162155.2 Triticum dicoccoides | reverse complement strand
CCGGCTGGGCCGTGGGGTGGGCCAGCCCGTTCGGGAGGCTGAGGCCAGCTGGGCCACTTGGCCCAGCGGGGGGGGGGGGTGTCCTGTTTTCTGTTTTCCTTTTTTTATATATTTTCTTGTCTCATTTTATGTGTAGTTTCTTTTATTTTAAGTTTTATAAAATTACCAGTAGTGCCTAATTTGTATTTACCAATAAACTACTACGAGATTAATTCTTAACCCATAATAAAATAGTGTTAGCATTTTATAAATTCAATAGGCATTTGTTTAATTGTTTTCACTACTGTTTTAATTGTTTTAGGGCCTTTAAACATTTTATCAAAGTTTGGTTTCTCCACCATAATTACCTATGTATTATTTGGTTCACTCCGAACATTTAAATTTTAATATTTGAAACTTTTATTGTTTGCTCAATTTTGAATTTGAAATTTGAACTAGGTTCTGAACTAACGCGAGTTTATCCACAGTAACCGAGGTGACGTGGCATCATTAGTGGGGATTACTGTAGCTTAATTACCCGGGCGTCACAACACCAGAGCAATGATGATGGATCAGCATTTTCAGGCTATGGTCCACGAACCATACAAGGATAGAATTCTTGTGCAATAGCTTCAGCTTTGTTCTTGGGGGGGAGGCCTCGATAGAGAATATCACCCCAAGGACTTTTGATTGCATTTTTCTCTGCGTTCTCCTGGGTCACGAACTTGTACTTGAACCATTGTTCAGCCCAATAGCGTCGAATCCATTGGATTCGGGTCTTGCGCTGATTATAGTCTTCTTCAGGATCTGTCTTGTAGATTTCTGCGAGGTCATCAGGCAAATCTTTTAATGTTCCCCCTCGACGCTGTCGGCCACCCTTCCTTACTGATTTCTCTGCAGCCATGAACTTCAAACTGAATGGCTTCAATATGTTCAAAGGTTTCAAGGGCTTTCGCTTGCTGGTCAAACATGAACTAGCTTCAGGAGAGTTAATGTGTTGCTGTAAGAGTTCTGCAAACGAATGCAGACTATGAGAACCAAGGGATTCTCCCACGGACATGTACCTGTGACAGCATTAGAGATGCGAGGGAAGGGGAAGAGGTCATATGCATTCTCAGAAGATTTTGAAGATAAATCAGTTTGAAGACATTGACCTCATGTTGCGAAGACATTCACTTATATGTTGAGAGTTGGTTCCAGATTTGTACGAATCCGTGAATAAGTACAAGTGAGGAATCTAACTATATATGAAGCTTAAGTGAATATACTTGGCAGTATGAGATGCAGACAGAATAGATCTAACATAGTGTAGACAGAAACCAATTTTGGTATATATGATGAATCATTGAGGATAAAAAAGATGGTAAAAATAGAGTTATATTTACCACACAAAGAACTGCTAGATGGGATGAATAGGAGACCGAGCAGTTCAATCCACCGTGCCCTAACTTGGCGACGGAGGACACCTACGACGGCGGCGGAGAGGACGATGCCCGCAGCCGGCATGAGGACGGCGTCGGAGAAGTCGCAGCAGCTAAGCGCTTTGTCGCCGGCGTCGTCGAGAGCTAGCGGCGGCGCTAGGGTTTTGACAAGGTGGAGAGGTGGAAGAAGGTTTTCTTGACCGCAGGGGACGCGTATTCATAAGTAGGTGTGCAGCATAGCGCAATTACGCAGGTGCCCCTGTCTGTTCACATCCGTGGGACACGTGGCAAGCATGCAACATACTCAGAGTTGTCCCATGTTCCCACGCCCACCAAGTTTGTCGGATGGTTGTTCTGGCTTCTCCGGATTTCAACAATAAAGATGCATCATTTAAAAGGACTTTATGTTTGTCTCTGTGTCTTCTGCTGACAAGGATGCAGAGAAGACATTTGACAGTTTCAATAGAATGCATATGATTTGGATAGATAGAGTTTGAGATAGAAAGCATAGAGAGATTAGGGTCCGATCACATTCACTTAGTTCAAAAGATTCACAAATGAAGACATAGCTATAAGTGAATGCTGTAGAGGACAGAATACTAGTATATATATATATATATATATATATATATATATATATATATGAGAAAGCAATCAAGTCAACATAGTGAAGTAAATCATGAAGATAAGTTGAAAGTTGAAGATAAATCAATATGCGAAGATTTTCAACAATAACGCCATGAGTGAAACACTTCAAACCAAGAAATTTGGTGGTGGCGTTACCCACCCTATAGGAAGTATTAGACCCAGACACGGCGCACAATTATCGTGGCGCTCCGAAGTCAAATTCCATGTTAATGTATTCACACTCAGAATGTAAGTCTTCATTGATTGAAGATATACTTTACTTCGTGTGTTGCACATCTAAGTCATCAACATGCATAAGTGTTAGGATGTGTGTCTGATCACATGACATTTGAGGATTCCAAGATATTTATCTCACACCATAACTTGCAAAACCTTTTCTCATCCAAGGGCTTTGTGAAGATATCTGCCAGTTGCACTTCAGTGTTGACGTGAATGATGTCAATATCTTTCTTCATGACATGATCTCTGAGAAAGTGATGACGTATTTCAATGTGCTTTGTCTTCGAGTGCTGGACTGGATTGTTGGCAATCTTGATAGCGCTTTTGTTGTCGCAGAAGAGAGGGACTTGTTTCAGATTGATGCCATAGTCCTTGAGAGTTTGCTTCATCCACAGAAGCTGAGCGCAGCAAGATCCAGCAGCAATGTATTCAGATTCAGCAGTTGAGAGTGATACACAGTTTTGCTTCTTTGAAGACCAACAGACAAGAGATCGTCCCAGAAAGTGACATGTGCCTGATGTAGACTTGCGATCGACCTTGTCACCAGCATAATCAGCATCCGAGAATCCAACCAGATCAAATCTTGAGCCCTTTGGATACTGTCGGTGTCAAAACCGGCGGATCTCGGGTAGGGGGTCCCGAACTGTGCGTCTAGGCGGATGGTAATAGGAGACAAGGGACACGATGTTTTACCCAGGTTCGGGCCCTCTTGATGGAGGTAAAACCCTACGTCCTGCTTGATTAATATTGATGATGTGTGTTACAAGAGTAGATCTACCACGAGATCAAGGAGGCTAAACCCTAGAAGCTAGCCTATGGTATGATTGTTGTTCGTCCTACGGACTAAAGCCATCCGGTTTATATAGACACCGGAGAGGGCTAGGGTTACACAGAGTCGGTTACAATGGTAGGAGATCTACATATCCGTATTGCCAAGCTTGCCTTCCACGCCAAGGAAAGTCCCATCCGGACACGGGACGAAGTCTTCAATCTTGTATCTTCATAGTCTTGGAGTCCGGCCGATGATGATAGTTCGGCTATCCGGACACCCCCTAGTCCAGGACTCCCTCAGTAGCCCCTGAACCAGGCTTCAATGACGACGAGTCCGGCGTGCATATTGTCTTCGACATTGCAAGGCGGGTTCCTCCTCTGAATAATTTATAGAAGATTGTGAACACCAGGATAGTGTCTGGCTCTGCAAAATAAGTTCCACGTACCCCCATAGAGAGAATAATATTTACACAAGTTCAATCTGCTGACGTATTTTGTGGCGTGACGTCACACCACCACCAAGCCTTTACTAGAATTGTTTTTATTGTACCACCTCAGCGCGTTTAGCGAAGCGGTTTCCCTGGCACGTCTTGTCGAAGCAGAGATCATGTTCCCCTTATTCCGGGATTCTCATAAATACGGACGTGGGTAACCCAACCGCGCCCGTTGCCACGCCCCCTCCATCGAAGGCGGGTTCCAAACAGTCACGGGGACGGCTCTTGGTATTCTTCCCCTTTATAATGAGACCAAGGCTCGTTCTTTTTCTTCAATCCTCAATCGAATCCGCCCCTCGCCCCGAGTTCCAACACCCAGGGCTCCAGATTCGGGTACCTTCGACCTTCGACAATGTCCGGCTCCGACCTACGAGGCCGGTGGATGCCCTCTTCCGTCATGGAAGAAGACGTGCTAAAGCTGAGAGACGCCAGGTACTTGACCTACGAGATTTCACATAGGTTGCCTGCCCGAGGGCAAGTTATTCCTACTCCCGAGCCCGGCAAGAACGGCGTGTTCGTGTCTCACCTCCGTCGGGGTTTAGGCTTCTCGATGGATCGCTTCGTGAGGGGGCTCATGTTTTACTATGGGCTGGAATTCCATGACTTGGCTCCGGAGTCCATCCTCCACATCTCATCATTCATTGTCGTCTGCGAAGCCTTCCTCCGCACTACCCCTCACTTCGGCTTGTGGCTCAAAACCTTCAACATGGAGCCGAAGATGATTGAGGGGCGTCAGGCAGAGTGCGGCGGGGCGGTTATAAGCAAGAGGGCCGATGCTCCATGGCCCGAGGGCTCTTTTCAGGAGGAGCTCGGCTTGTGGCAACATGAGTGGTTCTATATCACCGCTCCCAGGGGCAGCAGGCAGAAGCCGCCGCCCGTCTTCCGCTCAGGCCCTCCACAACGGCTGACGTCATGGGTCAACAAGGGGCTTAACTGGGGGCCGTCCAAAGACGTACCCCTGTTGCAGGGCTGGATTCGAGGCCTCCAAGAAAGGGAGATTAATCTGGTCGTAGCGGCACAGGTTGTGCTGATCCGGCGCCTTCTGCCCTGCAACGTCGCCCCCTCCGCCTGTGGGAATTTAATCCGGAGGGGCCACGAGCTCTCCAACACTTCATGGTTTTGACACCCACGGAGATGTACAAACTGTTCTTCGGATCGCAAGAGATGCGTCCGGACTTGACCGAGGACGCTGGCCTAAGCTGCAATCGCCCAGATACTCAAGTAAGTAGCCCTGTGTCCGGACATATTGTCCATTTATTTATCATGGGTTTGCCTTTCAACCAGCTATCCCTTGGACATGAGTGGATAGCGCAAGCAAAACTGATACGGTGTCTGGCCCCCCTCCCTGAGACCACGCCGGATCCCGTGTTAGTCAAAATGTTGGAGTTTGCGCCTTTGGAGGAGAGCGAATGGGGGCACAGGGAAACTACCACCTCTGCCAAGGAGGCCTTCAATAAGGGGGGAATCGAGAATCCCCCCTTCCAGGGGTATAAGAGGACCGCTTCCGAAGACCCGGAGGCCAAGGCCTCAAAGCGGGGAAGGAAATCTATGCCGGAAGGTCCTGCGCCGGGAAGAGCCCCGGCCGCACAGTCTCCCGAAAGGAGTCAGCCCTCCAGCGAGCCGTAAGTAAAAAAGGGGGAATTTTGTAATAGGATACACCCCTGCTTTATTTCTAAGGGTAACCGAAGTTTTCACCTTGTAGTTCGGATCTCAGCCCATCTCAGCAGAGCTCATCTTCGGGGGACCTTCGTCCGGAGATGATGGAGAGCGAAACGCCTCCATCTGCCACCCCGTCGGGCGGGGCGGACAACCCTGAGGTGTCGTCACGGAGGGTCTCCCCGAGTCCGGCGGGGTCGGGGAGTTCGGCACGTATTGGAGTACGGCCGGTGGAGCTGCAGGATTTGCTCAAGAGGGCGTCTATTTCAGAAGATCACCGCACATTAATGAGTACGGTGATTGAAAGGATCTCATCCGCCGAGAGCGGGTTGTATGAGGCTGTCGGAAGTTTGCTGACGGGGTTTGAGGTACGCAAAGAATGACGTACCTTTTGACAGTTTTGTACATGGAGTGCGCCCTGTATAGATAGTAGCCCCTGAGACTTGGTATGTTGTCGAAAGCGACAGCGTGCCAAGGATCATAATCTCAGTAATAGAATGTCGCCTTTCCTATGCAGGTGGCGAAACATTTGGTGGCCAGCCGGACTGATGGAGTTGCCGAGCTGAAGAGGCAACTCGATGTTGTGGATGCGGACATCGCACTGGTCAATAAACGACTTGATGATTCACAAGGTAGGTGGTTGCTCCGCGGTCGCCTAGTAAGGGAGCTGATGCCCATTCCTTACAATTTGTATGCTTGATGCAGATGGTGCCGCTGCTGTGGAAGACCTTCGAGCAGAGCTTGCTCGAGCCAAGGAGCAAGCCAGGAAAAGTGATGCGGCTGCCTCGAAGGCAGCGGAAGAGCTAAAAGCGGAAAAGGCTGCTCACTGCCGAAGCAGGGAAGATATGGCCGGAATGGCCTTGAAATTAAAAGATGCTACCGACCGATGTGAGGTTCTTGAAGGAGAACGCCGAGTGGAACAAGAGGGCTTGAAGAAGGCCGCCGCCGAAGTCAAGGATGCCCGGAGTGCGATGCGGGCTATGAAGGAGGAACTACGTCAAGCCGGAGACATTGCGGCTGGAAAGCCCTTTCTTCTGCGTAGGAAGTTCACGGATCCGAAGTATGCTCAGCTGGGCCAGTTGTGTGGTGCGGAGGATCCTTATCTGGATTTGGCAGCGAGTGCGGCCGACGCAGTCGTGCACTTTCGAAGCCAGAAGGATCACAAAATGGAAGAGTTGTACTGGTCTCAATTCCATAGTACGGAGCATCCACTTCCGTTGACTGATCGGCTGGCTGAGTGGGCTGAGCTGAATAGATTGTCCAGACTTGCCATGACGGATGTGGTCGCTCATTTGTGGCCGGAAAGGCCCAAGCCGAAGAGTTATTTTGGCTTGTTGCAGCAATTCCTTGGGGCGGTGCCGCATATCAAGGCGATAAAGCGGTCAACATGCATAGAAGGTGCACGGATGGCTCTCGCCCATGTGAAAACATACTGGGTGGAGATGGATGCCACCGCTGTTGCATCCCGGGGTTCGGACAAAAGCCGATTACCCGCCGAGCACTATTTTGAGGAAGTCCTGCAGGGCGCTCATTTAATAGAGTCGCAGTGCTCGAAAGATGTTATGTTTAAATGACATGTATGATTTCTGAGATCATGTTTATAATGCAACGGCTTTTTATACTTGTGCGTTCAAGTATTGAACTATCTCCTGTGCGGCCGTATATGTATGAATAACCTGAAAGTTGCAGTCTTTGGCTTCAGACCCCACGCACATGGTGCGGGGGTGTTTGCAAAAAAGAAAAGCGCTTTTTCACACTTAATCCAACGTCTTGGTCCTTTGAAGGAGGTGATAGCATAGCAAACTAGGCAACCGGACTATAATGCTTTATCAGTTTCACTTAGCCATAGGAGCTCGATGGTGGGGCTACTATATAGCCCCTAGAGGCACCGTGCTCTCCGAACTCGGGGCGCGTATGTGCCTGACCAGGAAGCAGTCCTTTGTCAAAGCGGAGGAATTCTAAGCATTCCAATAGTCGATCGAGTGGTTGACCAGTCTCTCGCTATATCATGACAGTCAGTTTTCGGCTTTCTCTACTGAGGTGCTCGCCCGGCCGAACCGGGGCACAATCGCAGTAGTTCTCCTGGTGCCGCGTTAGCCGATGGAGCAGAATGTAAGGCAGCAAAACACAGGAGCCGGGCAAACCCAACATTTGACCAAAGACATGATTCGGAGCTGATGCATATAAGGCCTAACTCGAGACTCCGAACACTCCCTGAGGTGTTCGGTCTTTATGATACCGGGCAGAATAATGCCCTAAGCCCCTAGTGTCCAGGTACAGGCAGGAACTTCTGGCGCGGCCGATGCCAAAACGCCAGCCTCCTCCTCGGTTATGGTAGAAAACCGGGGGATGTGTATCAACAAGAGACAGTAAGAAAGGTTTACGCAGGGTCTTAATCTGAAAAGAATCCTTGCAACGGGTCCCTGCTGCACGTCTGCGCCTGTGTCTCCGTTGTGTTGTATCCTGGACGAGTGTAGCACGTGCTTCATCTGTAAAAGAGAAGGACTTAATTTGGAAGAAATATCGTGTAAAGGATGTATTGAAAATAAAGTATAATTTGGAAGATGAATAAAGTTGAGCTTTAATGGCTCTCATCATTTATACGCGCAGCCCCTTGTAAAGGGGTATGCGGCTGGGAAGCCCCTTGTTTATTTACGCCGAACTCGCCTAACCGTGTCCGAGGTCTGAATGACCTGTTTTTAGGGGCTTTGACCTGCAAGGTCGGATTAGTGTGTGGCTGTCAAAGCAGTCTCACATTGTCCGTGGTCGAGGAACACTCGGAGTTACTCTTTAATGAGATTATGCCGCGTGGACCGGGCATTTTAAGCGTAAGAGACACTTAATGTGGTATTGCATTAAAGCGGGCGAAAGCTTCGCGTCCCAGTAGTGCTTAAGGGCCACTGTTAAATGGGGCGATATGGAGAGTAAGCTTTTCGCGACGGAGGTTGTCGGATGAACCGAACACAACCTCTAGTGGTACAGAGCCTGTACAATTGGCTTAAAGGCCTGGCATCACTCCTTTGAAGGAAGTGCTGCTACAGCGAATTTTGGTAGGGTCTATCCCCATTTTGTGGACGGTGTCCTGGTATGGCAAGTGCCGCACTATGTTTTTGTGTTATCACATGAAGTGAGTTCACTGTTTTGACTTCTAGTGGGAAAGTCTTCTGTTTTCCGGCGTGCTGCTTGTGGGGTTCGTCGTCTTCGCTTGGTGTGTCGAGCCCCTTGCGTTCGGTGTTAAGTCAGCCGGACTGTTTGAAGACCCAACAATCTCTGTGGGTATGGTTTGCAGGCTTCCCGGAGGTACTATGTATTTGACATAGCCTATCCAGAATTTTGTTTAGGTTGGATAGCTCATCGCTGTTGTCCTTGAGGGGCAGTGTTTTATTATTCGGCTGAGAGCTTTTGAATCCGGCGTTGACCGCCGTGCTATTTGGGCCATTTTCCTTATTCCGGCGCTGATCTTTTCTGCGTCGTGATTTCCCATTTCCATACCTGACTTCGGATGTACTCGGGTCACTGGTGCTGCATCTAGCCAGCCAGCTGTCTTCCCCTGCGCAAAAGCGGGTCATGAGGCTTGTTAGTGCGGCCATTGTTCTTGGTTTTTCCTGGCCGAGGTGTCTGGCGAGCCATTCGTCTCGGACGTTGTGCTTAAAGGCTGCTAAGGCTTCGGCCTCCGGACAGTCGACTATTTGGTTCTTTTTGGTGAGGAACCTGTTCCAGAATTTGTGTGCTGACTCTCCGGGCTGTTGAGTTATGTGACTTAAATCGTCTGCATCCGGAGGGCGGACATAAGTCCCTTGAAAATTTGCTCGAAACGCATCCTCGAGCTCTTCCCAACTTCCAATGGTATTTTCTGGGAGGCTTTTGAGCCAATGCCGAGCTGGCCCTTTGAGCTTGAGGGGTAGGTATTTTATGGCGTGAGATCCTCTAGGCTCTTGTTTTCGTCGGGGATGGGTTGCTTGTCCAGTTCATCATATTCAGATGGTTGCTTGGTGGCATGTTCGCCGTCCACTGCTTCGCCCTGCTCTATGGCCGGGTCCGTATGGGTGCCGTTTTTATCGAGGCGGGACTTCGGGCGGCGCTTGCGTCGCCGTTTTGGTTGTTTGTTGGGGGAGTTGTCCTTCGCCACGTCCCGTTGTTCCTCATTATCGCTTCCTTTTGGTGTATCCACCATGTATACGTCGTGAGTTGGGGTGGCTTTCTAGTGCCCGATAGCGCTTGGTTCTTGTTCGTCTCCGGCATCGTCATCCATACCGTCGATGTCTTCGGAGTCGAAGTCTAGCATGTCAGTTAGATCGTCGACAATGGCTACTAAGTGGGTGGTGGGTGGGCGTTGAATTTCTTCGTCGTCCGCATCCTAACCGTCCTGACCGCAGTCCGGCCAGGGCTCTCCTGATAACGAGAGATACTTTAGCGAGCTCAAGATGTCGCCGAAAGGTGAGTGTTGAAAGATGTCCGCGGCGGTGAACTCCATGATCGGCGCCCAACCGGATTCGGTTGGAGGGGGCGCGGGAGGCTCGGAGTCCGGCGAGGAGTCCGGCACCTCGGAGTCACGGGCTTCATGAGGGACAAGATCAGTGTTCGGTTCTATCGCCGTAGAGGTTGCAGCCCCGAGGCGGTGTCTAGCCATCCATCCTCGATCTGCGCAGCCGGCTCTGAATTAAAGATTGGAGCGGACTCGAGTGCGGCCTCCAGGATGCTGTCCGGCTGCAGAGCTAAATCATGCCCATCGTGACTGTCGTGGAATTGTCACGGCAGATGTCCTCATGAAAGGACTTAGTCGTGAGGCCAACGCATCTATGTGGTAGCTTGAGAGGGGTTGAGCGGAATCGAGAGACGCAGGGCGGATCAACACGCAAGACAAGGGTTTAGACAGCTTCGGGCCCCGGGAAACATCATCCGGTAAAAACCCTACATGCTATTTGAGGCTAGGTCTCATTATCATCACGAGGGAGTCGTCGTAAACCGGCTCTCCTCTTTGTGTCTAGCCCTAAGATTGTTTCTTCTTGCTTGTAGCTTGTCCCTCTTTGGGGAGCCTTGCCCCTTCTTATATATGTTGAAGGGGCGGGTTACATGTGGAGTCCTATTAGGATTAGGACTAGTCTATCTCTAATGCAAACCGGATACAAGTCCTGGTCTTAACTCCTTGTAAGGTAAATATTCCTCATGCCTTTCCTTTTAAACCGGCCCACAATAGTTGAACCGGCCTTCATGAACCGCCAGACGGGCCACCGGGTCTTGTCGCTCCTCTGACCCGTCCGCCGGGTCACCAGTGAGTTACAACGTCCTAGCGGGTTGCTGGTAAATCGCCAGGTCAGGGCGGGTCGCCAGTGAATCGCCAAGTGCCAGCCGGATCTCAGTAAACCGCCAAGTCCGGCCGGGTTATACTTCCGGCAGGTTTACGCCGCGGGGTATATCCCCGACATTAGCCCCCAGTTTAATTTGGATTTGTCCATGTTAAACTGATCTGCAACATAAACACAAGAACAAGTTTGGCGGGTTGTGCTCCAGGTTAAGAATTCTTGTAGACCGTCACCTGATCATCCTTAAATCCTTGTCATTTCCTCCTTCTAGAAAATCCAAGTCAATGGACCAGCTTCATAATCAATTTGCTCATAGAAAAAATATTGTAAATAAAGAATCCATTTGGATTGGCCTTCAATGCTCTGACTTGACAAAAATATTAGTCTCTGAAATATTCAACTGATATCCAGCCGGCTTGAAGATGTAAAACTTGCCGGTTTATGATTACCACCATTGTCGGGTTATAAAACTAATAATTCCAAGTCATGATTGTTGCAGACACCGGTTCATGATTGTTGCCAACGCTGGTTCATGATTATTAATGACGCCGGGTTGCAGCCACAGGGTCATAATGATTGGTGACGCCGAGTCAACCTAGTTTGCTCAATCAGAGAATTTGAAAATATTTCTTCAATAATAATATAATACCTGTAGCCCCCAAGTCTTTGAGCAGAACAAAGTGGTGGCTTAAGACTTTGCTTCAATATAAATACTACCACTTTCAAAGAAACCCATGTTGTTCATCCCAGTGACTAGTAAAAACTGAATACTCCATACTATGTAGCCCCCAAGTGCCGGGTTGTCATGCTTGCAGCAACCTGGGACTTGTAATTGTCTTATACTCATAAAAACTTCAACTAGTGTAGCCCCCAAGGGCCGGGTCATTATGCAATAATGAGCAGGGACTTTGATATATACTTCAATGAAAAATAACATCATATGATGTAACCCCCATCATGGGGCTTGAATTCACGTCCACAAGGTTAAGAGCCTTGTGCTTTACCAACTGAGCAGTGGACCCTTCAATATAATGAATAAAAAGCTTTGTACCTTCAACTGTTGACAGGAGCAATTGGTAGCCCCCAAGGGTCGACTCATTATAATGTGATGAGTCGGGTCTTCAATAATATGAGCAAAAAATTACTTTGCATTAGCCCCCAAGTGTCATGGTGCCTGCTTGCAGCGACATGAGACTTGCATATTTGATGTAATCTCAACTTGAATAATGTAGCCCCCAAGAGCCGGGTCGTAAGCCTGCAGCGACTCGGGACTATTCCTTCCATTGCAAAATAAATCATATCCTTCGATAAAATAATAGTCATTGCGCTAAAGCGACTTTGAAAACCTTAATCATAATACTGGTTATTAATAACCATGATAAAATCCAGCCATGTTGGCTATTCAAGATAATATAATCCGGTATGAAAACCTTATTCGTTCAGTATCATAATGAAAATTCAGCCAAGTTTGGCTATTTAAATAATATAACCCAATGATTTATAAGCGCATGATTCCAATGGCGCAATCCAAATATATACTGGTGACTTATAGTCCCAAGCCAGGCCGGTTTAATAAACACCGGATAATTTTTCATCATATACTGGCGACTTATCGTCTTAAAGCCAGGCCGGTTTAATAAACGTCAGTGATTTATAATCATGCTTTATTCAACCTGTTTCTGCATACAACAAGTTTAAAGTGTCCTGGCGGTTTACCTCCGGACGGGTCATAATGCCCAACATATAACCTGGGTTTATAACCAAGGTTGCACTTAAGAATAATCAAATATGAAATATATCATACCTATGATATTGAATCACATTGCTGGTTTTACCAACTTTTTGTAGTAAGAGTGATAACCCCAATCTTGAGTAATGATAACTCCTTTCATACTGTGTCGGTTGATGATAAACCGTACTGGGTTGTGATAAACATCGGTTTAACCATATATAATACTGGCGACTCGTAGTCAAACCAGACCGGGCTGATAGTCTCCGGATTATAACTTGATCCTGTATTGACAACTTGTAATTGAAAGTCAAGCCGGGTTAATGAACACCGGTTTACTCCATAATAAGATGGTAACATAAAATCAAAAAATCAAACCAAGCAAATAGTCTCTGGATTAAGAATTGACCGTGTTCCGTCAATTGACAGTTGAACCAGTCTGCGAATTTTGTCGGTTTGAGAACGCAACAAAGAAGAAATATTTATTAAAGAAAATTTCAAGCAAAGGCAATGATAAAAACCGTTTGCAAAAACATGCTTTACTGAGCTGATCAGATGGTGTTACCACGGTCGGACAGGACCAAGCCCCCAATAGGAGTGACAATGGTTCAAGTCAGCCAGGTCCCCAAATGAAACCGTGGCATTTATGCCGATCAAAAGGCGTGGCAATGGTTTGGGTTCGACCAAGCCCCCAAGTGATTCTATGGCCTTAGGCCGATCAAGAGGCGTGACTGGTTCAGACTTGACCATGTCCCCAAGTGATCTGGTGGCTTTCGCCTATCAAAAGGTGTCGCATTGGTTCGGATATGACCAAGGCCCCAAGTGATATCACAAAACTTTTTTGAAAAGCAAATTTCAAGGGGTAAACCGGAGGCCGCTTTAAGACAAAACCTCCGTGTAACCACGCATGATGTAAAAAAGAACAGAGACCCCGCTTTATGAAGCAGAAGCCCCCATGTGATCAATAATATGATAAGCCAATAAGGCATGATACCCATGTTTGGACCGCGCATCATGGTAGCAGGTCCTCTTTGGTAATTTTTAACTTTTTTGCAAGAGATAAATTCTTCTTGAACCGGGATCTTGAACCGGATATTGAGAGCTTCAAAACTTTGTGGGAGACATCTTTCCCTTGAATCGGATTGTAAACCGGAATCTTCATTTTCAGCCGGAAATTTTCTGATGGCCTTTCAACTCGAACTTGCGAGAAGTTAATTCCTTTTTGAACCGGACACTGTTAAACCGGATTTGGGCGCTTCAGAGCTTTGTGGGAGAACAGATTTCCCTTGAACCGGATTGTAAACCAGATATTTGAGAGCTTCAATGAGACTGATTTCCCTTGAGCCGGATTTTAAACCGGAATCCTTTCTGATGACCCAGATCTTCTTCATTGAGCCGAGATTTTGTAACTGTCATATACTTTCTAAGCCAGAAATTTTCTGACGGCCTTCAAATAACAGTAGCCTCCTGGACCAGGTTATCTTTCCCTCCATCGCCCTGGGGTTCTTAAATTTGCTAAAACTAGCAAGATTTGCTGAGTCATGTCATCGTAGCCCCCGAGTCTCTAGGTGACTCGAGGAGTTGGCTTGAAACTCTTCATATTTGACCATGATATAAACCGACATAACTTGTATATCATTGGTGTTGATAGCACGATGTAAATCCACAGAAGGTTGAGGTGACTGCGGCGGGTTATAAATGATCCCGTATGAGCCGTGTCAGCAACTCGGCCAATGGTTCCTTCCAACTGGCGATTTGAAGTTAACCAAACTGTAGTGGCGGCAACTTGTGCGCCTGCCCATTGAGCCATCCAGTGCAAATGGCGGTTGATAGTATATGATAATTTGCCTCCTTTTTGTTGAAAGAAAACCGGGCTACCCAAGTTGTGACTTGCTCATACTCAATAAACAGCTCATGCAGATAGGTGCGGCCTAGTATGTTGATGTAGACCAGGCCACGAGAGACAGACGACAAAAACGACCGCAACATCACAGGCAGCTCGGATAGATGAGTCAGCCGGGACATTGTAAACCGCTGCGGACGGGCGAGTTAATCGCGTCGTTTTGATGTAGTGAACAATTGTCCTGCATCAACAATATTGCAGACCAAGGCAAAGATAAACTGCTTTTTGACAAAAATAATATGTACCAATAAAATATATTTTAGATGGATATCACCTGATGTGCCAGGCCGGAAATAATCCGCCATGGAATTGACGATCGCTAGGTGAAGTTGAAGTCGCTCACAGGTGCACCGGCCACATCGTGGTAAACCGATGCAGACGGGTGAGTCGGCCGCGATGTTTGTAAGCTGGTGCGGATAGCGAGTCGGCCACGGTGCTTGCAAGCTAGCGCGAACACGTGAACCGGCCGCGAGGGTGGACGGGCGAGTCGTCCGTGGCGTTGTAAGGCGGCGCGGACGGACGAGTTAATCACAGAGACGGTTCCGGTGAGTTGAAGTAGTCCGGCCGCAAGGGTGGCGGCTTGCGCATCCATTTACCGGGTAATTAGGCACGAGCGAACACCGGGCGCAATATTGCAAGTACGTGCTCCGTACCCATGGTATAAACCTCAATTGTCCTGCGTACAAAACGCACAACAGGGCGGAGTAGTTGTTTGTCGAAGGAAATCAACATGTACTTAACAATATATGTAAGATAAATATCACCTGATTTTAGGCGACAGATGATCATCATATGGCATCCATAGATAACCAAGAATTTTTGTGTTTGATCCTCTCAAAGGCCTTGCGAGAGTTCGCCGCAGTTTGTATAATCACGACTGCATGCAAATTGTAGTATACTCTTTGGCTGGTTCAGAGGTGTGAAGGCCATAGATGAAATCGCTTTGGCCGGGGTGGCTCAATGGCAACTCGGTCCGGAGGCGCGGTGATATCTTGATGCGGTGCATGGAGGCGAGGCCGGCCTTGTGCGACCGAGATCTCCTCCGTGTCATGCTTGGTTTGACCCATCAGTTTGACTAGTGCCTTCATACGTCATAGTGGATGGCGGAGTAGTAGTTGCTGACTAGATTTTGGTCTTTATGCACAAAGCACCAACGACAGATCGTAGTGGAGGTGCAGCTGTAGCGCTCGTAGAAGGAGCAGCAACGGTGAGGCGTGCAGGCGAACAACAGCTTGGCCGTCTCGAGGCAGCTGCACAGCCATGGAGCAGCGATGAGGTGTGGGCCAAGGTAGAGGAGGCACATCGGAGGCAGCCCCAGCTAATGGTGAAGGCGGTGATTTGGTGCGAGCGAGTCAGATGTCCGTTCGGCCGGCTCACAGGCGTAGGCCAGGGCCGAATCCGCGGCCACGTCCCTGTCTTTCTCCGGGTCATCGTAGTTTTGAAAGAATCCATCCCTGTCCCTCATGACTTTCAAGCAACACTGATGGTACTTCGCCTCGTAATCCATTTTTCTCCATAAGTAACTGGTTGCATGGCTCATAAAATTCTCTCTAAACAATTGATCTTCCACGTCAAGCCTGTGAGTAACTTAGGGACAGTCCATACCCCAGTTGGAGATCACATGCCATATATCTTGGCGGGCTATCACATAGCTTTTCCTTGATAATATGAACAATCCATCGCTGTGTCTCCAAAGGATGACCTTTCACGGTTTCAGCTTCATAGGTGTGCTTCAGACAGGCCCGGCGGTTCGGCGTACAGTGACCCAACATGATTCGATAGCAGGGGCAGGGGTGTAGGGCCGGCAAAGACCGGCGGCTCGTTGTGCATCAACCACGGAGGCGTGCGGGGAACGGCCTCAACGGCTGGTCAAACCACTTGGCGGTAGCGGCGCTCAGTGGACGCGGCAGCTCAAGGTCCGAACATGGTGTGCCAACAGCGGCTCATAGCGGACGCACCCAACCATGGCAGAGGCGAGAGACCGTGGCAAAGGCTCTCTAACACGTCGTGGCAGAGGAGGCGCTCAGAGGCGGAGGACCCGGCTGGGCGGGTCGATCACAGAGACCGCAGAGAACATCAGCTCTCTGGTGGCGGCGACTTGGACGGAAACGAGGTGCGGTAGTGACTTCAGACGAGAAGCAGAGTTTGACCGGGGGGCGCTTGCCAGTGCAGTCAAGGCTGCAGAAACAGCAAAGCACGGCGCTCCACAGCGAGTTGTCGGGCTACTCGCGGGGCGAGCCAGATGAGGTCCCGCGGCTGCGAGTCCGAGTTACAACTGTATTTTTTGTTTCCGGGTCGTAGACTCCCCTTTCCTTTTTCTTCATCAGTTTTGACTGTATGTTGGCGTACCGATCTGGACTCTACATCTCACATCTCCTCATGCCGCCTCGGGACCTGGCACACCGGTGAAATATACTATAACAGTACAACACGGTCTCGACGACTTACGATTTCTCCGCTCACCAATCACATAACGCGCTGCAAAATCTTGGCGATATGATCCTTGCTTTGATCGATCTTGAACACATCTTCAATTTGCGGTAGCTGCAGCGCACCCGGATGCAATATTAATTTCCTTGAACTCAAAGTTTCATCTGTCTAACCGCGAGCTCCTCGATCCTTGAAGAGATCCCTCCAAGAACTCAACACCACCGTGCGCAGGCCCCACGGTGGGCGCCAACTGTCGTGGAATTGTCACGGCAGATGTCCTCATGAAAGGACTTAGTCATGAGGCCAACGCATCTATGTGGTAGCTTGAGAGGGGTTGAGCGGAATCGAGAGACGCAGGGCAGATCAACACGCAAGACAAGGGTTTAGACAGCTTCGGGCCCCGGGAAACATCATCCGGTAAAAACCCTACATGCTGTTTGAGGCTAGGTCTCATTATCATCATGAGGGAGTCGTCGTAAACCGGCTCTCCTCTTTGTGTCTAGCCCTAAGATTGTTTCTTCTTGCTTGTAGCTTGTCCCTCTTTGGGGAGCCCTGCCCCTTATTATATATGTTGAAGGGGCGGGTTACATGTGGAGTCCTATTAGGATTAGGACTAGTCTATCTCTAATGCAAACCGGATACAAGTCCTGGTCTTAACTCCTTGTAAGGTAAATATTCCTCATCCCTTTCCTCTTAAACCGGCCCACAATAGTTGAACCGGCCTTCATGAACCGCCAGACGGGCCACCGGGTCTTGTCGCTCCTCTGACCCATCCGCCGGGTCACCAGTGAGTTACAACGTCCTGGCGGGTTGCTGGTAAATCGCTAGGTCAGGGCGGGTCGCCAGTGAATCGCCAAGTGCCAGCCGGATCTCAGTAAACCACCAAGTCTGGCCGAGTTATACTTCCAGCCGGTTTACACCGCAGGGTATATCCCCGACAGTGTGGCACGCTCGGCTGTGGCTCGAATCCATCGAGGATCAAGTCCCCGCGGATGTCAGCCGTGAAGTTCAAACTTCCAAATCTGACCTGACGGCCAGGGGCGTAGCTTTCGATCTGCTCCAGATGGCCAAGCGAATTGGCCCGCAAGCCGCCGAATACGAAGATCTGTCCGGGGAGGAAGGTCTCACCCTGGACCGCGTCGTTGTTGATGATCGAAGAAGCCATCGAGCCTATCGGTGATGACACAGAGGAACTCTCAATGAGAGCACCAATGTCGGTGTCAAAACCGGTGGATCTCGGGTAGGGGGTCCCAAACTGTGCGTCTAGGCGGATGGTAACAGGAGACAAGGGACATGATGTTTTACCCAGGTTCGGGCCCTGTTGATGGAGGTAAAACCCTACGTCCTGCTTGATTAATATTGATGATGTGTGTTACAAGAGTAGATCTACCACGAGATCAAGGAGGCTAAACCCTAGAAGCTAGCCTATGGTATGATTGTTGTTCGTCCTACGGACTAAAGCCAGCCTGTTTATATAGACAACGGAGAGGGCTAGGGTTACACAGAGTCGGTTACAATGGTAGGATATCTACATATCCGTATCGCCAAGCTTGCCTTCCACGCCAAGGAAAGTCCCATCCGGACACGGGACGAAGTCTTCAATCTTGTATCTTCATAGTCTTGGAGTCCGGCCGATGATGATAGTTCGGCTATCCGGACACCCCCTAGTCCAGGACTCCCTCAGATACCATAATCCGAGTGTTGGGGTGTAAGCCCAATATCGAAGAATTCGCTTCACAGCTAAGTGATGCGATTCCTTTGGTGCCGCTTGGAATCGAGCACACATGCAAACACTAAGCATAATGTCTGGCCTAGATGCACATAGGTAAAGTAAGGAACTAATCCTGGAGCGATATACCTTTTGATCGAACTCTTTACCATTGTCGTCGGGACCAAGATGGTGTTTGGCTGGCATTGGCGTCGTGTAACCTTTGCAATCTTGCATTCCAAATTTCTTCAGACAGTCTTTGAGATATTTTTCTTGAGATATGAAGATGCCATTCCTTTGCTGACGAATTTGAAGACCAAGGAAGAACTTCAGCTCACCCATCATGGACATCTGATATTGCTCTTGCATTATGTATCCAAACTCATCACTATACTTCTGGTTGGTGCAGCCGAAGATAATCTCATCCACATATATTTGGCACACAAACAGTTCACCATCATATGTCTTCATGAAGAGTGTGGGATCGAGGGATCCAGGTTTGAAGCCTTTGCTCTTCAGAAAGTCTTTGATCGTATCATACCAAGCGTGGGGAGCTTGTTTGAGGCCATACAGTGCTTTCTTTAGTTTGTACACCATATCAGGATGTTTTGGATCTTCAAAGCCAGGTGGTTGAGCAACGTACACTTCTTCTGCAATCTTGCCGTTGAGGAATGCACTCTTCACATCCATTTGATATAGCAAGATGTTGTGGTGATTAGCATAGGCTAGCAGTATGCGAATAGCTTCAAGCCTTGCTACAGGAGCAAATGTTTCATCGAAGTCAATTCCTTCAACTTGAGTGTATCCTTGAGCCACAAGACGTGCTTTGTTTCTGACGACTTGACCATGTTCATCTTGCTTGTTTCGATATATCCATTTGGTGCCAATAATGTTATGCCTGTGAGGGTCAGGGCGCTTGACAAGTTCCCAAACATTATTCAGCTTGAACTGTTGAAGTTCTTCTTGCATGGCTTGAATCCATTCAAGTTCCATAAAGGCTTCAGCAACTTTCTTGGGTTCTGATATTGATACGAATGAAAAATGCCCACAGAAATTTGCTAACTGTGTTGCCCTTGAGCGAGTAAGTGGACCAGGTGCATTGATGTTGTCAATTATCTTCTCAATTTGTACTTCATTTGCAACACGAGGATGAACTGGACGAAGACCTTGCTCATGCTGATCATTGTCATCATTGGGAGGATTGTCTTCGGTCTGAGCATTGTCTTCAGGTTGGTTTGGTGCAGAAATGATAAGTTCCTCTTCAGGCTGTGCTTCAGAAGGCATGATTTCACCAGTTCCCATCAGCTTGATAGATTCGCTGGGAGGAGCTTCATCTAATGTCCTTGGCAGGAGTTCTCATTGTGAACCATTGGTTTCATCAAATCGTACGTCCACAGTTTCAACGATTTTGTAGTGAAAGAGGTTGAAGACTCTGTAAGAGTGCGAGTCCTATCCATAACCGAGCATGAAGCCTTCGTGAGCTTTAGGTGCAAATTTTGACTTGTGATGGGGATCCTTGATCCAACACCTAGCACCAAAGACTCTAAAGTAGCTGACATTTGGCTTCTTGCCAGTAAGGAGCTCATAGGATGTTTTGCCCAGAAGCTTGTGGATGTAAACACGGTTGATGATGTGACATGCTGTATCAATAGCTTCAGGCCAGAACTTTCTTGGTGTCTTGTACTCATCGAGCATTGTTCGAGCCATCTCAATGAGGGTTCTGTTCTTGCGCTCTACAATGCCATTTTGCTGAGGTGTGTATGGAGCAGAAAACTCATGAGTAATTCCCATTATATCCAGATAAAGATCAAGCCCGGTGTTTTTGAATTCAGTGCCGTTATCACTTCTGATATGCTTAATCTTGACGCCATAATTGTTCATGGCCCGATTGGCGAATCGTCTGAAGACATCTTGTACTTCAGTCTTGTAGAGAATTATGTGCACCCGTGTATATCTTGAGTAGTCATCAACAATGACGAAGCCATAGAGACAAGCTGTTGTTGTGAGGGTAGAGTAGTGAGTAGAGCCAAATAAGTCCATGTGTAACAGCTCAAAGGGTTGAGATGTCGTCATGATTGTCTTCGAGGGGTGCTTCGCCCTAGTCATCTTTCCAGCTTCGCAGGCACCACACAAATGATCTTTCTTGAACTTGACACCTTCGATGCCTATGACATGCTTCTTCTTGATGAGAGTGTGTAAGTTCCTCATGCCAGCATGCCCCAGCCTCCGATGCTAGAGCCAGCATTCTGAAGCTTTTGCAAGAAGACATACGGCAAGCTGTGGACCTGTTGAGAAATCTACCATGTATAGATCATCTTTCCTATACCCTTCAAAGACTAGAGACTTGTCAGATTCCATTAGTACAAGGCAACGATATTTTCCGAATATCACAATCATGTTTAAGTCACAAAGCATTGAGACAGACATTCAGTTGAATCCAAGGGATTCAACAAGCATCACTTTATCCATGTGTTGATCCTTTGAGATTGCAACTCTACCTAGACCCAATACCTTGCTTTTACCAGTGTCAGCAAATGTGATTTGACTCTTGTCGGATGGACGTAAGGTTGAGTCCATGAGAAGACTTTGATCACCAGTCATATGATTAGTGCATCTGCTGTCCATAATCCATTCTGAAGCACGAGGTGTCATACCCTACAGTGCAGTTAGGAGGATAGGCTTCACAAGGTATGTTGTGAAGCATAAGCATTTGACGCACACTTGGATCATCACAGCTTAGATCAAGGTTAGAACACACAGTATGACAGGTAAGCGATTCATATGTGGAATACATAGTAAGTCATTTTATCATGCGTACCTTAATGTGTTTCAGGTCCCCAGCAATAGTATCAGACGCCTTTGATTGCTGGCTGGAGACCAGATTCTGCAAAAGAGAGTTAATTCTTCTTCACCACCCACATTTTCAGGGATGGCTTAGAAGCAACGAGTCTAAGTGCAGCATCTGAGAATTTCGGCTTTGAAGCCCTAGCAAATAGCCTTGCAGGAGATGAATGATACTCATGTGAATAAGCAGAAAAGTTCTTAGTCGTATGAACATGGCGGTTTGAGGACATTCATAAGTTTGAGTACGATTTCCCTGCAAAACATTAGCGTTAGGGTGACTCAAGTGAGTCCTGTATTCGTATGAAGCCGTTGGACCATATGATGCCTTTGGTCTGGGGTTTGTCTTCTTCCCAGGTGGTGTCATGATGACATTCACTGGAAGATTCTCAAGACAGCTTTTGGGAACCCAGATCTTCTTCATAGGTGGTCCATTCCCGCAGTTAGTACCAATATACCTGGCAAACACTTCACCATTCTGATTTTTGAACAGTTTATAGTTTGCATCAAAGGATTCATCAATAATAATAGGATTAGCACAGGTAAATCCAGATAAAGTGGATGGATCCACTGAAGGTTCCTTTGCAGCAACCCATGTGGTTTTGGGATACTGCTCAGGCTTCTAGTAGGAACCATCAGCATTCATTTTCCTCTCGAACCCAACACCCTCTTTTCTAGGGTTTCGGTCGAGAATCTGCTTTTTGAGGACATCACAAAGTGTCTGATGTCCTTTCAGACTTTTATACATCCCTGTTTCAAGCAATGTCTTCAACCTAGCATTTTCATCAGCAATAGCAGTGGTATCCTCCGTAGAGGTGTTAGTTTCCACATCAGTAGTTGAAGACAATGCAATAGCAGCGGCATTGGAACATTCAGCAACAGAGGTAATGTTATCATGCTCAATGCATTTTAAGCATGGTGGTTCAAATCCATCCTGAGCAGAACTGATCTGTTGAGCGCGAAATGACTCATTCTCTTTTTGAAGATCTTCATGAGTCGCTTTCAAGTTCTCAAGCTCTTGCTTCCTTTGAAGATAATCATAGGAGAGCTTTTCATATGTGGTTGAGAGCGTCTCGCGAAGACTTTCAAGTTCTTGGTACTTAGCATGAAGATTTTTTATGTCTTCTACTAAGGACTGTGAACGTGTCATTTCCGCGTCCAACAGGTCATCGCTTTTGTCTAACAGTTTTTGAGTATGTTCCATAGTCCTTTGTTCTTCAGTAGCAATTTTAGCAAGTGTTTTGTAGCTGGGTTTGGATTCACAATCAGAGTCATCTTCACTTGATGTTTGAGAGTAAGCATCACGTGATTTTACCTTGGCACCACGTGCCATGAAGCAGTAGGTGGGAGCAGGATCGTCCATGTCGTCAGCTTCAGCGTTGGTGTGGAAGTCATTGTCTTCAGTGTTGAAGATGGACTTGGCAACATATGCTGTGGCTAGAGCCAGACTTGCAATGCCAGGGTCGGACTCTTCTCCTGACTCCACCTCCACCTCCTCAGAAGCAGACTCCTCCTCTGAATCCATTTCCTTGCCAACAAAAGCACGAGCCTTGCCAGATGAGCTCTTCTTATGTGATGAAGACCTTGATGAGGACTTAGAAGAAGACTTTGAAGATTTCTTCTTCTTCATGTCATTAGAATCATATTCTTGCTCTTCTTCTTCTTCTTCTTCTCATTGTCCCACTGAGGACACTCAGAGATATAGTGTCCAGGTTTCTTGCACTTGTGACATGTTCTCTTCTTGTTGTCATGAGTGGAAGCTTCATCATTTCTTGAGCTAGATTGTGAAGACTTTCTGAAGCCCTTCTTCTTGGTGAATTTCTGGAACTTCTTCACAAGCATGGCAAGTTCCTTTCCAATGGCTTCAGGATCATCAAAACCGCAGTCAGATTCTTCTTCAGATGAGGAAACCACTTTTGCCTTCAAAGCGCGAGTTCGGCCATAATTGGGACCATATATATCTCTTTTCTCGGAAAGCTGGAACTCATGTGTGTTGAGCCTCTCAAGTATATCAGACGGATCGAGTGTATTGAAGTCAGGGCGTTCTTGTATCACGAGAGCAAGGGTGTCAAAGGAGCTGTCAAGTGATCTCAGTAGTGTCTTGACGATTTCATGCTTGGTAATCTCAGTGGCGCCAAGAGCCTGAAGCTTATTTGTGATGTCAGTGAGGCGATCAAACGTGAGCTGGACATTTTCATTGTCGTTTCTCTTGAAGCGGTTGAAGAGATTGCGAAGAACACTGATCCTCTGGTCTCTCTGTGTAGAGACGCCTTCATTAACCTTGGATAGCCAGTCCTAGACTAGCTTTGACGTTTCCAGAGCACTCACACGGCCATACTGTCCTTTGGTCAGATGACCACAGATGATGTTCTTTGTAGTGGAGTCCAGTTGAATGAACTTCTTGACATCAGTAGGGGTGACACCTTCACCAGTTTTGGGAACGCCGTTCTTGACGACATACCAGAGGTCGACATCAATGGCTTCAAGATGCATGCGCATCTTATTCTTCCAGTAGGGATACTCAGTTCCCTCGAACATGAGACAGGCAGCGGAGACTTTGATTATCCCTGCAGTCGACATAGCTAAACTCCAGGTGGTTAAACCGAATCACACAGAACAAGGGAGTACCTTGCTCTGATACCAATTGAAAGTGCTAGTTATCGACTAGAGGGGGGGGGGTGAATAGGCGATTTTTATCCAAGTCTTCAAAACGTGGAAGTTTCAAAGACAAACAATATAAATGACCTAA
>NC_041387.1:336772748-336831857 GCF_002162155.2 Triticum dicoccoides | reverse complement strand
GGTGGTTAAACCGAATCACACAGAACAAGGGAGTACCTTGCTCTGATACCAATTGAAAGTGCTAGTTATCGACTAGAGGGGGGGGGGGTGAATAGGCGATTTTTATCCAAGTCTTCAAAACGTGGAAGTTTCAAAGACAAACAATATAAATGACCTAATTGATATGTAGCGGAAGATAAACTACAACAAGCAAGCCATAGTCAAGTATGCAATAATTGTGAACGTACAAAGACTAATAGCAGCAAGGTAGTAAGGATCAGGATGGAAGATAGTATGAAGCCAATCAACGATAGTAGTCAAGCAATGAAGTCAAACAGATAAGATAAATAAGCAATGACTTCACGAAGACAAACTCAAAGTAAAGGAGGGAAGGGATAGAACCAGTCACTTGTTGAAGACACAGGATTTGTTGGACCAGTTCCAGTTGCTGTGACAACTGTATGTATGGTTAGGGAGGCTGAGATTCAACTCAGAAGACCGCGTCTTCACCTTATTCCCCTTGAGCTAAGGAGACACAGTCCTCGCCCAATCACTCTGGTAAGTCTTCTAGGTATACTTCCGAACCTTCACAAACTTCGTTCACCGGCGATCCACAATGACTCTTGGATGCTTAGAACGCGACACCTAACCGGCTGGAGGATACACAGTCCTCAAGTGTAATAAGTCTTCAGGTCACACAGACAGAAAGACTTCAGTGATGCCTAACACTCTTTGGCTCTGGGTGTTTGGGCTTTGTCCTCGCAAGGATTTCTCTCTCAAAGGCTTCGAGGTGGGTTGCTCTCAAAACGACAAAAGCTGTAAACTAACTCTGAGCAGCCACCAATTTATGGTCTAGGGGGTGGGCTATTTATAGCCACAAGGCAACTCGACCTGATATGTCCGAAATGACCCTGGGTCACTAAGGAACTGACATGTGTTCCAACGGTCAGATTTCAAACACACACGGCAACTTTACTTGGGCTACAAGCAAAGCTGACTCATCCAGCTCTGGATAAGATTTGCACTCATTATCTTCGCTCGAAGACATAGGATTTGGGTTGAGCATCACTTCAGTCACTCTGACTTTGTTCACTTGGACCCCACTTAATAGTACGGTGGTTCCTATGACTCAACAAAGAAGAAAAGGAAACAACGAAACAACTCAGTCTTCGCGCTCCATAGTCTTCACTCATTGTCTTCTCATGTCATAGTCTTCAATGTGAATATCTTCACATACCACCATTGTCTTCAATGTCTTCATACATTTTTAGGGGTCATCTCCGGTAGGTAAACCGAATCAATGAGGGATACTACCTGCGTTATCCTGCAATTCTCACAAACGCATTAGTCCCTCAACCAACTTTGTCGTCAATACTCCAAAACCAACTAGAGGTGGCACTAGATACACTTACAACTACCATGCATTGGGCCCAAAACCAATGGACCCTCTCGGCTTCTTAACCCTAGTCCTCTGTCCAGGAATTGCAAGTAGTTTCTGGTGTTTGTAGTATACTGGAGGCCGTGGACAGCGCTGACCCTCGGGGTGGGCTGTGATGCGGTAGGTACGTGGCACGGTGTACCAGATGCCCGTTTGGTATCTTGGGAACCCTGCACACATCGTTCGGGGACGTATGTGGAAACCTCAGCCGAACTCCCTGCGGATGGAGCCTGGATAGGCGATAAACCTGGAGTAGAGACTTAGGTGTTTAGGTAGGCTGTGGCCGACACCCACGTTGGGCTTCCACTTGAAGGTTGCCGAGTACATGTCGTGTAAACGACGATAAGTGGTGGAAGCGTGTGTGAAGAAGTACACCCCTGCAGGGTTAACATCACCTATTCGAATAGCCGCGCATGCGGTAAAGGACTACTTGGTTGCCTATACAGTTCATAGACAAGTAAATGGATACTACTAAAAGCCTCAAGATAAGCGTGAGTGCCGAGGATGGCTCTTCCGTAGGATGACGGAGATGGAGCCTTGGTAGTGTATTGAAGTGGTGTGTAGTGGACTCGAGTGCGCCAAACAAATACAAGTTGGAGTCTCATAAGATAGTTAGCCAAGAGTCAAGCTGGCTTGCTGCAATAACCGAAGCATCCCTTCTTGATAATGTGCATGTATGTAAGATCTGATGTAAGTCTTGCTGAGTACCTTTGTACTCATGTTTGCTCAATTTACGTTTTACAAAAGACGTTGCAACCCCTTCTGATGGGTTCTTCATAGACGTTGATTTAGACGAGTAGGCTAAAGCCCAGGTGGTGATCCTGAGCTCACGATGGACCATGTAGGATAGCCAGGCTTCCTCAAGCCTCTTTTATTTTCTAGGTGTCTGTACTCAGACATGTTACATACTCTGTTGGCTTGTATGTTTGTATGACTTGAATACTGGGTCATGTGACCCTTACTTGTGTGTTTGATATGTTTGGCTCTCTGAGCCTTTAAATAAAGTACTTGAGTTGTGATGCCATGTTGTATTTGCACATATCGAGCATATTGTGTGTATGATTGAAATGCTTGGTATGTGTGGGATCTGACTATCTAGTTGTTTATCCTTGGTAGCCTCTCTTATCGGGAAATGTCTCCTAGTGCTTCCACTGAGCCCTGGTAGCTTGCTACTGCTCCGGAACACTTAGGTTGGCCGGCATGTGTCCTTCTTCGTTCCTGTGTCTGTCCCTACGGGGAAATGCCATGCGATGACTACCGGAGTCCTGTTAGCCTGCTACAGCCCGGTTTACCATAGTCCTGCTAGCCCAGTTGCTACAGCCCGGATTCACTCGTTGATGACCGACACGTTCATTGCTGGGTCACGTATGCCTGTCCCTGTAAGTTAGCGCCACTTTGGGTTCACGACTAGCCATGTCAGCCCGGGCCCCTTGTCGTATGGATGCTAGCGACACTATCATATACGTGTGCCAAAAGGCACAAACGGTCTCGGGCAAGGTAAGGCGACACCCGTGGGAATACCGTGCATGAGGCCGCAAAGTGATATGAGGTGTTACATGCTAGATCGGTGTGGCACTGAGTCGGGGTCCTGACAGCGTTGGCATCAGAGCTGGACTGCCTGTAGGTTCTTCATGCCAAACTGGTCGATGTTGAGTCTAGAAATGCTTTAGTTATATGTAGGGGAATTGATTGTGGGTTGGAACATAAGGTTCTTTTTACTAATTTACCTCATGGCATTCTGATCTGAGTCTGTACATTCTTTCCACCGGGGGTTAAGGACTAGGATCTCTTCTCTCTATTAGGTTCACATGTTACTAATCAGTAGTACCTTATAGGATTGATGGATACAAGCCTAGTTCAGTTCTACTACTCCATTATGTTGATAAGTTGGACCCAGAACCTTGATATGATGTTGTTGAATGTCTATGCAATCTTTTGCAAAGTGTCTCAAAATCCTTTTTGGGCATTTACATCTGTTATATTGTCCAATTTCTGCTAGAAATTCTAATGTCTTTGAATTATTGGTGTTTCAGTTGTCATCTCGCACTGTTCACCAGGTGGTTTGGCTGACCCGTGGCATTGACGTGCCCGGGCATACAACCATGTTGGTACAGGTGATGACTAAGGTCGATTACTAATGGTATCCTAAATATACCGTCGAGGAGCAGTTCCGTGACTTCAACCAGAGTCAGTTCATCTGTACTGTGAGGATTTTTTCCATCTTATCCGGGTTCTACCGAGCCTTTGCACTGGTCCTATGGACTCGGTATTACCATAGAGATGTCCGTGCGGGACGCTGCCTACTCGATGATCTCCATCATCCGAGCTGGGTATGCTTCGCTGAATGATACTGAGTTCCGCTATCTGCCGGCGGCAGGCACTGGTTCAGAGGGCTATTACACCGGGTTCTATGCCGATGCTGCTCACAAGGAGCCACTTCTTTGCACTACTACCGAGATGCTAGAGGAGAGAGATCGAGAGAACCGTGCTTTACGCATGGAGTTGTACAACACCCGCCGGGACCACTGGGCTACACTGATATGGCTTGCACCAGCCGTTTAGACAGGCTACCTGGATATGCGTGACTTGTACCCTGTCCGCACACGTCTTCCGGCTCGCATGGATTATGCAGATGTTGGAGGTGTCACTCCTCCGCACGGGCGCCATCTTCCACCCTTCATGGGGCCGAGGCCTCATCCGAGCCCATACGGTCCATAGTCTCGACATGGTCGTGAGTTCCCGGATCCACACATGCCACTTCCAGGCTATGCGGGGGAACTCTACGAGGAATACTACGGAGCTGGAGATGACTGAGCCGGATCGCGACACTAGTAGGTTGTAGTAGTCGTATTTCCAAATTCCTACGCGTCTGGTGGAATATGACGTAGTTTGTACTAGGTTCTGGAGGTGTAGAAAAATAATGTATAGGAGCTTGGGATGCCTCCGATGAGATGTAATCGTCCTTTCACCGCAGTTGTACTCAGTTTGGTCTTGTACTAAACCATGTATGGTGTGTATGATGATGGAATAAATGTGGCAGTTTCTGTATTCACCATGTCATACAGATGATCATCTAACATTCCGAGTTATCCATTACATTCTGCACTTCTATGCCAGAATTTTATCGTTCTGGTCTAAACCATTGTCTTGTTTTCCTAGGATGGCCAACACCCGCAACAACCCTGCTACCCCGGAGCAGGCTGAAGGCAGTGGGGCTAGAAATGCGAACCTGCCTCATCCTCCCTCTCTGGATGAGGTCATGCTAGAGGCCGAGAGGAACAAATAGGAGACCAACCGTTTGCTGGAACACATTGAACAGAACACAACATTGCGCCAGAGGAACGACTAGGTGTCTCTCAGTGACTTCATCAAGTTACACCCACCCACCTTCCATCACTCTGTCGAGCCCCTCGATGCCGATGATTGGCTTCACAGCATCACCCACAAGCTACATTCTGCACACGTAGCCGAAGCTGACAAGGTCACTTATGCTGCCTGTCATCTTGAAGGCCTCGCCAGTCTTTGGTGGGAGAACTATGAGGCCATGCGCCCAGCTGGCCAGGTCACTACTTGGGCAGAGTTTAGTGAGGCTTTCCATGAACATCACATTCCAGAAGGTCTTATGGATCGTAAGCATGAGGAGTTCTGCAGTTTCACCCAAGGTAGACTCACTGTGGATGCATACAGCAAGGAGTTCGGTAACCTAGCACGTTATGCAACTGAGGAAGTTTCCACCGATGCCAAGAAGCAGGCAAGGTTCCGCACGGGACTTAGCCCCGAGCTTCGCCGTGATCTCCGTCTGCACGAGTGCACTTCCTTACAGAAGCTTGTGAACAAGGCCATCAGTGCTGAGACAGGTCAAACTAATTTCGATGCTTCACGCAATCACGACCGTGACACTGGTTCCTCATCCGGTTCTGGTTCTCAGAAGCGCCGGGTGTGGGTGCCTAATACCGCCCTGCCACCCAGGTTCACACCGAGGCCATCCTATCAGGTGCCTCGCCCAACCCAGTAGTATGCACCAGCCAATTCCTATGGTGGATCAACCAACAATGCTCCCCCATGCACTAGCGCTGTGACATGTTTCAAGTGTGGAGAACCGGGTCACTATATGCGAGAGTATCCCCAGACCAATCCCAAACCCCAACAAGTCTGGAAAGGCTGTTGGCCATGGCAAGCCAACAGGGAAGGTGTACTACGCCAAGCCGGCCACCGCTGCGCGTGGCCATGTGAACTGTGTCTCAGCTGAAGAGGCTCAGGAGGATCCTAACGTCGTTCTCGGTATGCTCCTTGTTAATTGTCATCCGGCATCTGTTCTTTTCGATATTGGAGCATCTCATTCATTCATATCCGAAAGCTATGCTCATTTGCATAACACCACATTTTGTGATATGCCCACCTTCATGGTAATTCAAACCCCGGGATCCAAATGGCAAACCTCTAGAGTAAGCCATGGAAATGAAATCCAAGTCGATATACTTGTTTTCCTTGCGTCTTTGATAGCTCTCAAATCTTCGGACATTAATATCATCTTGGGTATGGACTTGATGTCAGCCCATCATGCCAAGATTGATTGTTTCACTAGGACTGTCGAACTTACACACCCATCGGGAGAGGCAGTCAATGTCTTGACCCAAGTAGCGAAGCGACAACTATATTCTCTCAATGCCAGTCCTTTGCCAGACCTCGAAGACGTTCCGGTAGTACGTGACTTTCCAGATGTCTTTCCAGAAGAACTGCAGGTGTTCCACCTAATAGAGATGTCGAGTTCGTGATAGATCTTATCCTAGGAACTGCCCCAATCTCTAGGAGACCCTATAAGATGGCACCACTAGAACTAGCCGAGCTTAAGAAACAACTCGATGAGTCCTTGAAAAAGGGTTTCTTCCATCCTAGTTCGTCTCCATCGGATTGTCCCGTCCTCTTCATCAAGAAGAAGGATGGTACGGATCGGATGGTTGTAGATTATCGACGCGTTAACTTGGTCACAATAAAGAACAAGTATCCGCTCCCTAGGATCAACGATCTGTATGATCAACTCACTGGATCCTCAGTCTTTTCTAAGATGGATTTGAGGTTGGGCTACCATCAAATCAAAATCAAGAACGGGGACATTCCCAAAATGGCCTTTGTTACTCGTTATGGCCAGTACGGGTACACCGTCATGTCCTTCGGTTTAACCAACGCCCCAACCACTTTCTCTCGGTTAATGAACTCAATCTTCATGGAGTATTTGGATAAATTCGTCATGGTTTACCTCGATGATATACTCATCTACTCCAAGAATGAGGAAGAACATGCCGAGCATCTAAGGCTTGTGTTAATGAAACTTCGAGAGCATCACCTTTATGCCAAATTCTCTAAATGTGAATTCTGGTTGCCAGAAGTGACCTTCCGAGGCCATGTAATCTCTTGTAAGGGTATTGCTTTCAATCCCGAGCGAGTTCAAGCCGTTCTTAATTGGACTCCACCTGAATCGGTCAAGCAAGTTCGGAGTTTCCTTGGCTTAGCGAGCTATTGTTGCCGCTTTGTCGAGAAATTCTCCAAAGTTGCTAAACCTCTAACTGAACTCCTTAAGAAAGATAAAAAGTTTGAGTGGACCCCACAGTGCAAGCACAGTTTTCAGGAACTGAAAAGACGCCTGACATCTACACCCGTACTGGTACCACCAGATTTCTCCAAGGACTTTGTTATCTATTGCGACGCCTCGCGACAAGGACTAGTTTGCATTCTCATGCAAGATCATCATGTAATTGCTTATGTTTCACGACAATTGCACCCTCATGAGGAAAATTATCCTACACATGATCTAGAGCTTGCAGCTGTAGTCCATGCACTCAAAACCTGGCGACATTACCTCCTCAGTAATCGTTGCACAATTTTCACCAATCACCAAAGTCTGAAGTATATATTCACCCAACCAGATTTGAATCTCGGGCAAAGACGTTGGGTCAAGTTGATCACAGATTTCGACTTAGGAATAACATAAACCCCAGGGAAAGCCAATGTCATGGCTGATGCACTAAGGCATAAATCTTATTGTAACAACCTGATGTTACAACAAAGTCATCCTCTTCTCCATGAGGAATTTCGGAAGCTTAACCTTCACATTGTTCCTCAAGGATTCCTTTCCACCTTGGTGGTGAAACCTACCCTTACAGATCAGATCATCAAAGCTCAGAAGGTAGATCTGGGGATTTCCCATATCAAAAGAAACATCAAGAAAGGAGTTGCGGATTGTTTCTCCATTTGATGATCAGGGAGTCGTATACTTCGGGAACCACCTAGTGGTTCCCAAGGTACGGAATCTGAGGCGATTGATCCTTAAGGAAGCTCATGAATCCCCTCTCACCATTCATCCCGGTAGTACCAAGATGTATCAGGACCTACGCCAGAGGTTCTAGTGGACTAGGATGAAGAGAAAAGTTGCTCAGTATATTGCTAACTGCGACGTGTGTCCTCGTGTAAAGGCAGAGCATCAATGGCCTACTGGCACCCTTCAACCTTTAGCTATTCCTGAATGGAAATGGGATAAAATTGGTATGGATTTCATCATCCAGGACCAAGAGAGGGAATAATGCTATCTTCGTCGTTATCGACCATCTTTCCAAAGTGGCCCATTTCTTGCCTGTTCGTGAGAGTATAACCGCTAGTTAACGAGCAGATTTATATATCTCCCTAATAGTGTCTCTCCATGTTGTTCCTTTGGAAATTAACTCGGATCGAAGAAGTCTCTTCACCTCTCGATTTTGGGAAAGTTTCCAAAATGCTATGGGAACCCGCCTTTCATTTAGCACCGCCTTTCACCCTCAATCAAGTGGTCAAGTAGAATGCGTCAACTAGATTCTAGAAGATATGCCTCGAGCTTCTGTTATCTCTTTCGGAATGGATTGGGAGAAATGCCTTCCATTTGCCGAATTTTCTTATAACAACAGCTATCAATCTAGCTTGGGTAAATCTCCTTTTGAATTTCTCTATGGACGAAGGTGTCGAACGCCTCTTAACTGGTCAGAAACTGGGGAAAGACAATTCTTTGGCCCGGATATGATCTAGGAAGCAGAAGAGCAAGTTCGCATCGTCCGTGAAAAGTTGAAAATAGCCCAATCTCGTCAAAAGAGCCAATATGACCATAAACATAAGGCTATGCCTTTTGAGGTTGATGAGAAGGCTTACCTTCGGGTTAGTCCTCTGAAGGGAACCCATCGCTTCGGTATCAAAGGAAAATTGGCTCCTCGCTACATTGGACCTTTTCGCATTCTTGCCAAACAAGGAGAAGTTGCCTACCAATTGGAACTACCTCCGCACCTCTCCAGAGTCCACGATGTCTTCCACGTTTCTCAACTCAGGCGTTGCTTCTCGGATCCTATCCGCGGAGTGGACCACGAAACACTTGATCTCCAAGATAATCTCACATATCAAGAGTACCCCGTTCGCATCCTCGATCAAGCCAAGAGTACCACTCGATGCCATAATATCAAGTTTCTCAAGGTTCAATGGTCACACCATTCCTAGAAAGAAGCAACTTGGGAAAGGGAGGATCATCTTCGAATCGAGTATCCCGCCTTCTTTCCGGAGAATCCTAAATCTCGGGACGAGATTTCTCTGAGTGGGGGTGAGTTGTCACACCCTAGCTAGTTCATGCATTAGAGTGTTTGCATCATGTTTATCTTTCGTCGGAAACTTGAAATGGGGATGACAGAACCCCCAACATCCCCTGAAACCAACTAGGGTTTACTAAAAATAATTTCAATGAACCTGAAATGCCCTTCTAAAATGTTCATCATCTCTGCCTTGGTCTTAAACCACTGCCAAAAATGGTGCACAAATTTCTAGGTCATCCTAAGGTCACTAGATTAAATCATTAGTTATTTTAATTTGGGCATTTAAATACTATAAAATATTTCAAATGCTCAAATAATCCCAAACTAAAATGTTCCATGTTGGATATATTCCAAACAGTGGCCATGTGCGATTTGGTGATTTTTGAAGGATCCTAAGTATTTTTAGAAATGCAACAAACTTACAGAAATAAAACAAAACATAAATAAATGGAAAAGGCCACTTACCTGGCCGAACCCACCGCCCAGCCCACCTGGCGGCCCAGCATTGTGCTGGCCCATGCCAGCCAGCTGCTTCATCCCCGCCAGGCAGGCAAAAAGGTGACGCCGACGAGCGCGAGCTCTCCATGACGCCACCTGCTTGCCGCTTCGCCCTGGACGAGATGGACGACCTCCACGTCGCCCCCTTGACCCCCTGTACACATCCATTCGCCCCCATCGCCTCTCCCTCGCTCCCCTCCGCCATGGCTGACGCAACCGCTGCCACCTCGCCGTCGTAGATGTAGCCACCGCCGTCTCTGTGCTGCCTCACCGTGTCCAGCAGCTTCTCCTCGTGTTCTCCATCGAGCAGGCCGAGCCCCGAGTGCTCCCGTGCCCCGAAGCCACTGCATCAACCTCGCCTGACTCCGCCACCGCCGGGGATCCCTTCACCGTCACCATCGTAGCAGTTCGTCCCCGACCGCGCCGCCTAGCTCATCGTCTTTGCCGTGAGCTTCTGCCCCTTATCCTCCCTCTCGTTCTCGCTACCGTCCCCTGCTTCGACTGCAACGAGCAGCACCACACGCGCCGCCACCCGAGCTCATCACCGTTGATGCTCCAGCCAACTAACTGCCATGCCACCATGTCCAACGAGTTCACCTCGTCATGTAGACCACATAGGAGTTGGCCTTGAGCCTCCAAGAGCCTCACAGTGACGAGCTCGACTTCACCTGAGCTCCGGTAGCCGCACAGCTCGTCGCCGGTGACCTGGAGCTCCACCACCACCACCACTCAACTCGGCTCACTCCCAGCTACCTGCAGATGGTCTCCGCCATCCATTTGGTCGTCGAAGGGCAAATCCCGCAGCCCCCGCCGCGTCTGGACATCGCCAGCGGCTAAATACCGGCGAGTCAATGTGGTTTAACCACGTGTTTGACTCCCCTGAGTCACTGACATGTGGGCCCTACCATCTGGTCAAACCTGGATTAGTTTTAATCTAATCCTAATTAACTTAATTAACTAACAGAGACACTGACCAGTGGGTCCCACTGGTCAGGTTTGACCTGGGCGCCCCTGTTGACCTGCTAACGCAATGCTGACGCAGTAACTCTTTTTACTGGATTTATTCTTGTTCAGGAAATTCCAGAAATTAGTGCAAACTTCAAAAATTCATAGAAATTAATCTGTAACTCCAAATGCAAAGTGTTATATTTGAAAAATGATCAAAAAAAAATCCAATCTATCCATCTGTACTGGTTTCATGTATGTTTGAACAAGTTAACTTGCTGTTTAGTGCAAAACATGATAAAGCACTATTTAAGATCATATATGGGTTTGTAATTTGAATCTTTGGTTCAAAATGGCTCAAACTCATCTGGTCATAGTTGCATTAGCCCAATACACTCATTTTGCCATGTATCATGCATGCATCATATTGTTGCACATAGTTTGGTCTTGATTGTATATTGGTGCTCTCTACGGCAGTTTCTGCCCTGGAAGAGTATCACGAGTATCCAAACGAGGAGCAATATCAGTCTACGGACCTACCAGGCAAGCAATCAACCATTTGATCATATCGATACAAACCGATGTTCTCGCTTCTGCTCTCTTTTACTGCATTTAAGACAACGCGTTTCAAACTGCTGTGTGCTATGATAGTTGAACCCATTCCTCTGCATGACCTATCATTGCTATTGTAACTAGATGAAACTCACTAGCATGTGGAGTGGATTGAGCCATGTATATGTGTTTCCTACCTTGCTATGCCTGCTATGCTTAGAGTCATGTCAGGTTTGGTTCATATGGGTGATGGGCTAGAGTGAAATGATCATGTCGGTAATGAGAGTGATGTGTTGAACATGATTTGGTAAAGGTATCGATGAGAGGCCATGTAGGAGTACATGGTGGGTTGTTTCATTGGAACCGTCCTTAAGCACTGAGATATGTATGTGTGATTTAAGAATCAACTACTACCATGCATTGGACCGAAACCAATGGACCCTCTCGGCTTCTTAACCACCCTAGTCATCTGTCCAGGAGTTGCAAGTAGTTTTTGGTGTTTGTAGTATACTGGAGGCCGTGGACAACGCTGACCCTTGGGGTGGGCTGTGATGCAGTAGGTACGTGGCATGGTGTACCGGATGCCCGTTTGGTATGTCGGGAACCCTGCACACATTGTTCGGGCCCGTTTGTGGAAACCTCGGCCGGACTGCCTGCGGATGGAACCTGGATAGGCGATAAACCTGGACTAGAGACTTAGGTGTTTAGGTAGGCTATGGCCAACACCCACGTTGGGCTTCCGCTTGAAGGTTGCCGAGTACATGTCGTGTAAACGACGATAAGTGGTGGAAGCGTGTGTGAAGAAGTACACCCCTACAGGGTTAACATCATTTATTCGAATAGCCACGTCCGCGGTAAAGGACTACTTGGTTGCCTATACAGTTCATAGACATGTAAATGGATACTACTAAAAGCCTCAAGATAAGCATGAGTGCCGAGGATGGCTCTTCCGTAGGATGATGGAGGTGGATCCTCGGTAGTGTATTGAAGTGGTGTGTAGTGGACTCGAGTGTGCCAAACAAATACAAGTTGGAGTCTCGTAAGATAGTTCGCCAAGAGTCAAGATGGCTTGCTGCAATAACCCCACCACCCCTTCTTGATAATGTGCATGTATGTAGGATCTGATGTAAGTCTTGCTGAGTACCTTTGTACTCATGTTTGCTCAATTTACATTTTACAGAAGACGCTGCAACCCCTTCTGATGGGTTCCTCATAGACGTTGATGTCGACGAGTAGGCTGAAGCCCAGGTGGTGATCCTAAGCTCATGATGGACCGTATAGGATAGCTAGGCTTGCTTAAGCCTCTTTTATTTTCTAGATGACTGTACTCAGACATGTTACTTCCGCTATTGGCTTGTATGTTTGTATGACTTGAATGCTGGGTCGTGTGACCCATACTTGTGTGTATGATATGTATGGCTCTCTGAGCCTTTAAATAAAGTACTTGAGTTGTAGAGTCATGTTGTGATGCCATGTTGTATTTGCACATATCGAGCATATTATGTGTATGATTGAAATGCTTGGTGTGTGTGGGATCTGACTATCTAGTTCTTTATCCTTGATAGCCTTTCTTACCAGCAAATGTCTCCTAGTGCTTCCACTGAGCCCTCGTAGCTTGCTACTGCTTCCGAACACTTAGGCTGGCCGACAAGTGTCCTTCTTCGTTCCTGTGTCTGTCCCTACGGGGAAATGTCACGTGATGACTACCGGAGTCCTGTTAGCCTGCTACAGCCCGGTTTACCGGAGTCCTTCTAGGCCAGTTGCTACAGCCCGGATTCACTTGTTGATGACCAACACATTCGTTACTGGGTCACGTATGCCTGTCCCTGTAAGTTAGCGCCACTTTGGGTTCACGACTAGCCATGTCAGCCCGATCTCCTTGTCATATGGATGCTAGTGACACTATCATATACGTGTGCCAAAAGGCGCAAACGGTCCCGGGCAAGGTAAGGCGACACCCGTGGGAATACCGTGCGTGAGGTTGCAAAGTGATATGAGGTGTTACATGCTAGATCGGTGTGGCATTGAGTCGGGGTCATGACAACGATTCCACTACCGGTCATTGAACGAAGGGGTTTCTTTCACGTCTATGAGTTACCGAACCTACGGGGTCACAATCTTAAGGTAGTCACAATTTTCTGAGTGTTATTAGGATGGGAGTGATGAGAATATATTTGTGCAATTGTTTCATTAATATTCGCAATTGTTTCAAGGGGATACAGAAGCGTTTCAGGTGCACCTAAAGGGCTCCGGTTAGTATCGGGTAATACCGGGTATCACTGATATATATATATATATATATATATATATATATATATATATATATATAGGGTATCCATCCTACCACCCGGTGGTAGTTACCCCACATGTCTCATATACTAGCATGTGGTACTATATATACTATTTTATTATTTTAAATATGTTCATATACTATATCTAAGATATTTCAAAACAAGTTACATGAAAAAATTGCATATGAGCCCATAGTTTTTGTTATATTTGTGAAATACATACATATTTGTACGTAAAAAAGAGCATACTCAAAAAATAGTACATACTACCTAAAAATTTGTATATATACTACCCAATCATTGTTATATACTACATACTACACGTACATACTCTCGATTTCAACAGATACTACATACAACATACAAAACGCAAGTGGTGGTAACTACCGCTGCTTGTAGGAAACATTTGTCCTATATATATATGTATATATATATATATATAGGTGGAAATTGTTTTCGGGGATTTTAAATTGTATATAAAGTGGTCTGAAAATATTTAGAACACTTCTATATTTAATTTAATATCAACGAGCCTTAAAAGGCCAAGTGGAGGAAGGCGACTTGAACCGCCATGGCCCAAGTGGGGAGGTTCCCCCTTCTCCTATGGAAGGAGGCCGAATTGGGGAAGGGGAAGGACCCCCCTTGCCTCCTTGGCTGGTGCAAGGCGAGGGGAGTCCTTGTACTCCTCTTGGCTACCCTCCTCCCCTCCCAACCTATATATACTTGAGGATTTGTGCTCTTTTGGATACACAAGTTTTGGAGCCTCCTCTAGTTCTTCTAGTTCTAGTTGATCCTTGTTGACTAATTAGAGCTAGACTTATCCTCATAGTTAAAAGCCTCATGTGGTTCTAATATCCTCCCTCTAATTCTCCAATGATGATTAGCTCTAGATGTCGAAGCACTACCAGATAGTGAAGGTTGATGCTTGCAACCAAGTAGAGAGGTCGTGTTTTCGGTCTTCAGTTTGATGAACTATTCGTGGGCGGTTCGCAGGATCGTGCATCGACGGTTTGAGGGACTCCAAGTACGATCTACACCGACACGTTTCCTCTTCTACGACAACCTGGAGAACGTAACGATCGTGATCCCAACCCGATATGCATCTTCATATTGATCTTGGGTGTGCGTAGGTGCGATTTTTTTTGTTTTCTACTATGTTTCCCAATAGTGGCATCACCAGCAGTAATATGAGTAGGTCCAGGTTGCGATCCAGATCACATGTGGATGTGAGGGTTGATGCTCTTGCTATGCCACCCTCGAGTGTTTCTTCGGATCAATTCATTGACGACATGATGAGGCTTTGTACAAAGTTCTGACAATCGCTCAGCTCTAGTTGTCGACGATCTTCTAATAGTTCATTGGGCCCCATCATAGTTAAGAATAGTAAAACTATGAGCATGGATCTACACTCTAAGATATGTTCTCAAAGGTGCTAATAAAGAATATGAGCTTGATCAACAACTTCGTGACTACTTGGTGCTAGGAGCATCTCAAAATGTTATCAATGTGTTCATATCTCGCAAGAATGATTTTAGTGTTGTCAAAAGTATTATGATGTCTTGCATGGATCATGTGCTACAGAAACTTTTTGAACATCTAGGTGATGTTGAAATTTTCTAAGCACTAGAAGTTCTATATCATGAAGATCTAGCTAAAGTTCATGAGATGAGTAAAGCATTGGATGAATGCAATATAGCTGAAGTTGGTGAGAAAAGTGCCAGGCTTGCAGACTATTATGATAGAATCAATGTAATGGATATAGATTTTCCTAAGACACCACAAAATGATTTGATCCTTTCATCACTTCATGAAGCGATGCTCAAAACCAATGGATCGGGTTGCAGAACCAGCAAAAGTTGCTTGTGAACAAGACAAAGAGTTTCAAAAGAAAACATAACACCAAGAAGAACGAGGGTGGAGCTTCTTGAGAGACTATTTGTTTTTATTGCAAAGAGAAAGGACATTGTTTCAAGCCATGGGACTACTTTTTTGGTGTTTATTATTAATAAAAAGAAAAATTGCGGTGGGGATTTTGCCCTACTTTGTATAGTAAAAAAAGAAAGGACATTGGAAAAGAAATTGCATGAAGTATTTGGCAGATAAGAAGAACTCATCTTCTGGTGAAGGTATAAAATTACTCCCTCCGTTCCTAAGTATTTATCTCTCTAGAGATTTCAACAAGTGACTACATATGAAGCAAATTAAGTGAATTTACACTCTAAAATAGGTCACATCTGTATGTGGTAGTCCATTTGAAATCTCTAAAAAGACAAATATTTAGGAATGGAGGGAGTATATAAGTTAATGTTATTGATATTCTACTTGCTGAAAATTCCAAGTCTTCGCTATTTGATACTGGGTCGGTTGCTCACATTTGCAACACCACAAAGGGACTACGGAAGATTCGCAAGTTAAGAAAGAGGGAAGTCATGATGCGTGTCGAAAATGGAGTTGGGATCTCCGCTCAGGTCATCGGTGTCATGTAATTAAGATTATCTTTAGGATTTATCTTAGGACTGAATAATTGTTATTTGTTTTCCAAAGTTATGTAAGAACATTATCTCTGGATCATGTTTGATATATGACAATTATTCTTATAAGTTGGTTGCTCAATATATTATAAGGACATGTTTTATGGATTCGCACCCATGATTGGTGGATTATCCATATTAGACCTTGAACATGAGAAGGATGTCTATAACATTACTTCTAAGCATCTTAAGAAAACTGATAATACCACTTATATGTGGCAGTGTCATCTTGGTCATATCAGAAATAAATGTATGCAACAACTTCATAAAGATGGAGTATTGACATCATTTGATTTTGAATCATTTGCTACATGCGAAGCTTGTCTGATGGTAAAATGTCCAAGACACTGTTCGCTAGTCATCCTGAATGGGTGCTTGAAGTATGGATATAATACATAGTGATGTATGTGGACCAATGAGTGTTCCGGCGCACTGGGGATTGATACGTCTCCACCATATCTATACTTTTTGATTGTTACATGCTATTATAGTACAAATATTGGATGTTTTATTTGTGTTTATATGCTATTTTATATCATTTTTTGGGACTAACCTATGAACCTAATGCCCAAAGCCACCTGAAGTTTTTTGCTTGTTTTTCGCTTTAGAAAATCAATATGAAACGGAGTCCAAACACAATGAAACTTTATGGTAATTTTTTATGGACCAGAAGGGACCCACAAAGGATGGGGAGAAGACCATAAGAGTCACGATGGAGTGACAAGCTCACCAGGCATGCCCCCACGCCCCAGGGGGGCGTGCCCCCTGAGCTTGTGGCCCACGTGGCACCTCTTGACAAAATTCCACCTTTCTAAATTCCCAAATATTCCCAATATACCACAGACCCACCAGAAACACTTTTTTCTCCGCCGCAAGCTTCTGTTCTTCCGTGATCCCATTTGGAGGCCTTTTCCAGTACTCCGCTGGAGGGGGGATCGATCGTGGAGGGCTTGTGCATCATCCTTGCCGCCCTGTTGATGATGCGTGAGTAGTTCACCATAGACCTACAGGTCCAAAGCTTGTACCTAGATGGCTTCTTCTCTCTCTCTGATCTTCAATACAATGTTTTCCTCGATATTCTTGGAGTTTTATTCGATGTAATATTCTTTTGTGGTGTGTTTGTTGGGATCCGATGAATTGTGGGTTTATGATCGTATTATTCATGAATATTAATTGAGTCTTTTTTGAATTATGCATGACTTTTATAGCTTTGTATTTCTCTCTGTTCCATCTGTTTGGTTTCGCCAACTAAATTGATTTATCTTCAGTGGGAGAGGTGCTTTGTGATGGGTTCAATCTTGCGGTGCTCTATCCCAGTGAAAAAGTAGGGGAATAGACACGTATTTGTTTTATTGCCATTAAGGGTAAAACGATGGGGTTTATTCATAATGATTGGGTTTACTTTGTCAGCATCATGTCATCTTGCTTAAGGCGTTACTCTATTTTATACTTATTACCCTAGATGCATGCTAGATAGCGGTCGATGGGTGGAGTAATAGTAGTAGATGCAAGCGGGAGTCGGTGTACTTGTCCCAAATGTGATGCCTATATACGTTATCATTGCATTGAATATCATCATAACTATGCACTTTTCTATCAATTGCCCAACATTAATTTCACCCACCGTATGCTATGTGTTCGAGAGAGAAGCCTCTAGTGAAAGCTATGGCCCTCGGGTCTACTTTTATCATATATAAAAACGAAGATACCTTGTTGCAATTTTATTTCTTTTGTTTTTCACTTTACTTTATCTCGTGGGAAACCACGGCCACCTATGGGGCCATGAGCCCCTTTTGGTTCAGCGGGGGGATGGGCACGTTGCATAAAGAGCAGAGAAGCGTGACACAGCGCGACAGAGATCACTCGGGCAATGTTACCCAGGTTCGGGCTGCCATGAGGCGTAAAACCCTACTCCTTTGGTGGATTGATGGTGGAAAATGGTTGTGGACGCAGCACACTTGCCCGACAGGGTTGCCTCGGGGCAAAAGTGGCTACGCGCGTATGAATGTGAGAGGGTTCGAACTCGCTAACCCCTTCTCCGTTTTCCATGGGCCTCCTTTTATAGACCAAGGGGTTACCAAAGTGGCAAATCATTCTTTACGTACTGATTAGATAGCAAATAGTGCTATCATACCTAACTCTGCAGGCTAACAGAGCGCATTAAATGCACCATCGAGTGTCACATCACTCTGTGCCCGGTAACCCTTGCCGGGCTGTTTTGCCAGCTTCGCGCCTGCTTGCTTGACACATCTCAGGACGGGTGTCATATGGAGGCGTTTGCTGTAGGAAGTGGCTGCCACATGGCGAAAAGTAGCCACTTAGTCACCTTGGGGATTGACACCGCACTAATCTATGACTTGTCTCTCTTCTGAGGTGGAGCGGTGGAGTGGCTTGCCTCCGCAAGCCCCAGCGGGCCTGCCGAGACAATCCGGAAGCTTGATTCCGGGGCAAACCCAACCTTGCCAGGCTCGCCTGCCCGGCAAGGGAGGTTCTTTCCTTAGAGGTATCTTGCTTCTATGGCTCATCTTGGTCTTCTTGATCTGCACTTGCATCCTTCAAAGAATTGATCCCACTTGGTTGGCCTAATCTTAGTGCTGTAATCCTGTCCTTGGGCCTGTGCATAGTCTGGGCAACGGACCCAGGGTTTGTTGAACCGACAGGAGCCCCCGAGCCTGGCACGAATGCTCCGCTGGGCGTCATTGGGGGATGCCCTAACCATTGCATAGGCAGGAGTGCAAGAGTGGCTCTGCCCTTTGAGATCTTCTTTGCTTCTTCCTTAACACGAGCTTGGGTCAGTTTCTGTTAGGGATATAACTATTTGTGTAAGCCGCCCAGGAGGGGCCGGGTTACGCAAAGAAGACTCATCAGAAAGAATCCCAAGACCAAGCATGAAGATGGCGGTTCAATAAAGGGTGTAAGGCCCACAGGCGGCTTAAAGCCCATAGTGGTAAACCGCCATAATGATATGACTTGTAATATAAGGTAGATCTAACTAGTCACCGAGCCGGACACTGTCTATGAGCCGGCCGGGACTTTGTAGGCCGCAGGACGTCTACCCATGTATGTAAGGAGGTGACCCGCTGGTGGCTTAGGGTAAGAAACAACTCATCGAGAGCCGGGCATAGCATATCTCGCTCCCTGGTTATTGAAACATTAATCAATACCAACCTAACTAGACGTAGGCCTTACCTTCACTGTAAGGGGCCAAACTAGTATAAACCTCTCGTGTCCTTTGTCCCGATTAACCCCTTCAAGCTTCCTAGTTGCGATGGCTCCACAACTAAGTCCTTTCACCAGGACATCTGACGTGACAATTCCATGATAGTTGGCGCCCACCATGGGGCCAGCGCATGGTGGATTTGAGTTCTTGAAGGGCAACTTCGAAGGGCTCAAGGGATACGTAGTGGGCCGGATGACCAAGAGTCGTCGCGGCAAGATCTACATCGATGATGAAGGCTGGGGCCCCGACGGCGACTCAATTGAGTACGGGTACCAGGTCCCCTTCAACGGAATCCACGTCTTCATTGGCCGGATTGGTGAGCCGGGCCCTGAGCCGGACAACTTCGGCGACCTCATCTAGACGGCTTAGCGTGCGAGACCCGGCCGATTTCAACCCGTCATAAAGCGTGCCTTCGTGGGCTGCATCCACGGAGAGGAACTTTCTGAAGGATCTGAAGATGGTGGTGAGATGGCCGTCCTTTCTGACGGTGATTCGTCCGCCGGTTCAACGGATTCGCTATACCAAGTGCAAGACGGTGGGCTCAGGGGCTATTCCGACGGCACCCATATTCCGGACCTCTATGAGCCGCCAAGATGGGCAGGAGTCTTCATGGCTGGGACTCAACCCGGCCAAAATTCAATGGCTGCAACAACAATAACATCTGGGACATGAGCGGCCAGTGCAGGAGGCCCTGTGCGCCCGCCGGCTCAGGTGCTAATAGATCTCATGGATAAGCTTACGGCCATGTTAACTGCCACAGTTATTCCTGCGAATAAAGATGAGCATGACACGGAGGTGGCACGGGTGCGCGAGGAGATAGCTTGGGCCAAGGAGGCCTTGGCAGCTGAGGACACCAGGTTAGCCACAGAACGGGCTGCCTTGGATGCGCGGGCACATCGGCTATAGTCAGAAGCCTACCAGCTCACTATGAGCCTAAACGCGTCTAATGAGGTGATGAGGAGGAGACATCAGAAAACCCAGTCCCGTTTACCTCCGGTTTATGATCCTCGGAATCTTTTTGCTACACCCGGAGCCAGCCCAAGTAACCCGCCAGATGCAAATCAGTTTATGACAGCCGGAACAGGAGGACTGGCTCAGCCTCGGGAGATGGCACCTCCTCATGGGAGTATGGCACCGCCCTGTTACGTGCCGATACCACCGGGTCACTTTTCCAACCCCATGGAGAACTTAATCGCAGCATCGGCGTGCTTGGCGGCTCTCCCAGTAGACGGTGATGACCCGACAGCGGTGGAAACACGGAGGGTCAGAGAACTTCTCCAGACGGCCCTGGCTCAGCAGGAGACTTATTCCTATAGCTGGGACAGGATTCATTCAACTCCTCCGCCTTGGTTAGCACCGCCTCGTCAAAACCAGAGTCCAAGTTACAGCAGGCACATGGAGTCAGAAGCTTTGTCAAGCAACGCCCAGCACCGTAACCAACCCGGTGGATATAATCCGGTGCAGGACCGAATACGTCAGGAGAACGAGCGGGCAGCTCAGCTAGCGGCTCAATAGACGGCTCATCAAGATTTTGCAGAGTATCCGACGACTTCCGTTGAGACGGGAGTGGCTACTAGAACCGGCGGTGTTCCTTGTTTGGTACCGGCTCTGCATAATGTACGTTTGCCCAAGGACTTCAAGGGACCTCGAAAGGTGCCGAATTACACGACCGACTTATAGCCCGGAGCATGGATTGAAAGTTATGAGATGGCCATGGAGCTGTTGGATGTCAGCGACGCAACAATGGCTAAGTACTTCACCATGATGTTAGATGGAACGGCCCGGTCTTAGTTAAAGGGCTTGCCGCCCAATTCCATTAATTCATGGGCAGAGCTAAAGGCCCGTTTCATCCAGAACTTCAAGGACACTTGCAAGCAATCTATGTCGATCGTGGACTTGACAAATTGTAAATAGGAGGAGGGTGAATCCACGACTCACTGGGTACGCCGGGTCAAGGAGATAATACATTCACCTGACAAGATGGATGCCGGTTCTGCAGTCCTTATGTTGGAGAAGAACTGTCGCTTTTAGCCGCTAAGACAAAAACTGGGGCGCCTTAAGCGTGATTGCAATGACATGGGTACCCTGATGGCAGCTTTAGTCAAATACGCCGATTTTGATAGTACCAAGGATCCCGCGTCTGATGAGGAAAGGACAGGGAAGGGAAAGAAGAACGGCAATGGAAAGGGTTAGCAGCATAACCCGATGAATCAAGGAGGCAATAAGCGTAAGGCGGAGGGTAACCCGGAGTTTGTGGCCAATGCCAATGCGCAGGGTAATAATCAGAGACGTAAGGGAAAACCGCCCCCTAGATAGGGCGGGTCAGGCCCATCTCTTGAGCAGTTACTCAATGAGCCTTGCCCGAGACACGGCACCTGGGAACGACCCGCCCCCCACTTATGGAAACATTGCGCGATCATGAAGGCTTTCAAGAATTCCAACATGTTTGATGGCAATCATGGGCCAGGCGGCGTTTCAGGAGCTGGTGGCTTTCATGGACCGGGCGGCGGTTCGAGCTCTGGCTTTCAGGGACATCAAGGCGGTTATAATCAACAGCAGTCTGGTCAAGGGGAGCAACAATAGCAGTCGGGTTGTCAAAGCAATCCGAAGCAGCTGAATAGTGGGCAGTATCATGTGTTCACCACTAGCTTATGCAAATGTGATCAGAAGGTTCATAAGAGGGCCGTGAATTCTGTTGAGCCGGCGGTTCCTTGTTATCTGAGGTGGTCAGAACAGCCCATTGTATGGAGCAGAGAAGATCACCCTCCACGGGTTGATAATCCAGGTCAGTTAGCCTTGGTGGTAACACCTCAGGTTGGTGAATATAAATTCACTAAGGTACTCATGGACGGGGATAGCAGCATCAATATCTTCTATTATGAGACCTTTCGATGCATGGGGTGAACTGATAAGAATTTGAGAACATCCAACACTGTTTTTCATGGAGTGGTTCCTGGTAAATCGGCTTACCTAGTTGGCAAGATTGAACTGGAAGTGGCCTTTGGAGATGAGTATGACTCCAGGGCTGAGAAATTGACGTTTGAAGTGGTCAAAATCGGGAGTCCGTATCATGCTCTGTTTGGGCGGCCGGCTTATGCTAAGTTCATGGCACGGCCGTGTTATGTTTATTTGCAGCTCAAGATGCCGTGTCACAAGGGCACCATCACTGTGCATGGGAGTCGAAAGGTAGCCTTGGAGTGTGAATAAAGCGACGCGGCTTATGCTGAGTGTGCTTGTGCAGCGGAAGAGCTAAAATTTTATCAAGATAATGTTTACCCGATGGATATGACCTCCCGGAAGAAGGCGACTATAGAGCATGACCCAGCGTTGAAGTTTAAATCGGCCGCTGAGACGAAGCTTGTTGACTTCACTCCAGGCGTCTCTTCTAAGCAATTCAGCATGAGTACCAATTTGGATCCTAAATAGGAAAGCGCGCTCATCGAGTTCATCCGTGAGAACCAGGACATCTTTGCATGGAAACCTTCTGACATGCCGGGTGTACCGAGGGAACTCGCTGAGCACACGCTCAATATTGATCCCAAGTATAAGCCGGTCAGGCAGTTTCTTGGACGGTTCAACGAAGAGAGACGAAAGGCTATTGGAGAGGAAGTCGCCAAGCTCTTAGCGGACGAGTTTATTGTTGAAGTTTTTCACCCGGAGTGGTTGGCTAACCCGGTGCTTGTGCTTAAGAAGAACGACACCTGGCGGATGTGTGTGGATTACCCAGACTTGAACAAGGCTTGTCCGGCTGATCCCTTTGCTCTCCCCCGTATTTATCAAATCATTGATGCTATGATGGGTTGTGAGCGTTTTAGTTTTTTGGACGCTTACTCTGGTTATCATCAGATCAAAATGGCAGTTAAGGACCAGGAGAAGACGGCTTTCATCACTCCATTTGGAGCCTTCTGTTGTGTATCTATGCCATTTGGGCTCAAGAGTGCTCAGGCGACTTATCAGCGATGTGTGCAGAACTGTCTCCACAATCAAATTGGGCGCAATGTTCATGCTTATGTGGATGACATCGTGGTGAAGTACAGAGAGAAGGAAACCTTGATATCTGACTTGAAAGAGACCTTTGATAATCTTCGGGTTTATAAGATGATGCTTAACCCGGCCAAGTGTGTGTTCGATGTACCTGCAGGCAAGCTCTTGGGTTTTCTGGTCTCAAACAGAGGCATTGAAGCTAATCCGGAGAAGATCAAGGCGATTACCTCGCTAGCTAAACCAGCGTGCGTCAATGATGTTCAACGACTGGCGGGTCATGTTGCTGCTTTAAGCCGGTTCATAAGCCGGTTGGGTGAGAAGGCCCTACCGCTGTATCAGATGATGAAGAAAACGGACACTTTTGTCTGGAGTGATGCTGCTGATGCTGCCTTTGAAGATTTAAAGAGACAGTTGTCTGAGCCACCGGTCCTTGCAGCTCCCATTGATAAAGAGCCGTTGCTATTATACGTGGCTGCTAATTCACGAGCTGTCAGTGTTGCCGTCGTGGTAGAGCGTAAGGAAGCTGGCAAGGAGCATCCGGTTCAATGGCCGGTTTACTACATCAGTGAGGTGCTTATTGAGTCTAAACAAAGGTATCCGCATTGCCAGAAACTTGTTTATGGAGTGTTTATGGCAAACCAGAAGTTGAAGCAGTATTTTCAAAGTCATCCTATAACTGTGGTAAGTTCTGCCCCCTTGGGAGACATTATCTAGAAAGGGGAAGCCACAGGACGAGTCGCCAAGTGGGCTATTGAGCTTGGACCTCATGGTTTGAAATATATGCCACGTACTGCTATTAAGTCTCAAGCCTTGGTGGATTTTATCAATGATTGGACAGAGTTACAGGCACCTGAGGAGAAGCCGGATAACACATATTGGACTATTCATTTTGATGGGTCCAGGCAGTTAGAAGGCTCGGGGGCTGGAGTTGTTTTAACTTCCCCTCGAGGTGACAATTTTTGTTATGTGCTCCGGCTCATGTTTCCTTGTACTAACAATGCAACTGAGTACGAGGCCTTACTCCATGGTCTCCGGGTGGCGAAAGAGATGAAGTTGAGCCGGGTAAGGTGCTTGGGCGATTCAGATCTCGTGGCCCAACAGGTATCGGGCAAGTGGGACTCCAAGGATCCCCTTATGGCGGCTTATCATCGTGAAGTAGATGTTGTAGCTGGGCACTTCAAAGGTTATCAAGTGGAGCACATTGATCAAAGGAAGAATGAGGCGGCTGATGCTTTAAGCCGGTTGGGATCTCAACGTAAGCCGGTGCCGCCTAACACCTTCCTCGATGTTTTGCATAATCCTTCTGTCAAGGTACCTACAGAGGAGGAACTAGCAGTGCCAGACCCGGAGGCACAGCTGGTGGGCTCTTCACGTCATCCCGGATTGGACAGTACCATACTTGGCCTATATGACCCGGGGGGAGTTGCCTAAGGATGAGACCTTGGCAAGACAAATCGTCAGGCGGTCCAAATCTATGACAATTGTTCATGGCGAGTTACATCACCGAAGTGTCACTGGGGCATTTCAACGCTGTGTGTCGCCTGCGAAGGGCCAGGAGATACTTCATGAAATCCATGAAGGAGATTGTGGCCATCATGCCGGGTCAAAATCTCTTGTGGCCAAGGCCTTCCGTCATGGTTTCTATTGGCTGGCGGCTCATGCTGATGCGGAGGATCTAGTCAGCAAATGTGACGGATGTCAGAAATTCTCACGACGAGCTCATGTGCCGGCTCAAGAGTTGAGGATGATTCCAATCACTTGGCCGTTCGCAGTCTGGGGGCTTGACATGGTTGGACCTTTCAAGAGATCTAAGGATAAAAAGACACACCTCCTGGTGGCAGTGAATAAGTTTACAAAGTGGGTTGAGGCAGAGCTAGTCAGTAAGTGTGGTGCAGCCACGACGGTTCAGTTCATGAAAAAGGTGATCTTTCGGTTTGGTTTTCCGCACAGCATTATAACTGATAATGGCACTAATCTTTCCAAGGGTGCCATGGAAGAGTTCTGTCAACGAGAACATATCCGGCTTGATGTTTCGGCTGTTGCTCATCCTCAATCCAATGGTCAAGCAGAAAGAGCTAATCAAGAGATCCTGAAGGGTATCAAGCCCCGGCTCTTCGTCCCCTTGCAGCGGACTCCAGGTTGTTGGGTGGAGGAGTTACTCTCTGTATTGTGGAGCATCAACACTACGCCTAACAGATCTATAGGTTACACACCTCTCTTTATGGTGTATGGAGCAGAGGCAGTCCTGCCAAGTGACATCCGGCACGATTCACCCCGCGTGGCGGCTTACATTGAGGCTGACAACGAAAAAGCTCGTCAGGATGCACTTGACTTGTTGGACGAGGAGTGAGACTTAGAAATAGCCCGCTCAGCGATTTACCAGCAAGACCTGTGCCGATATCACAGCCGCTGGGTTAGAAGCAGAACCTTTCAGGAAGGCGACTTAGTGCTCCGCCTCATCCAGGATCAGTCTGATGTGCACAAGCTATCCCCTCCTTGGAAAGGACCCTTTGTGGTCAACAAGAATCAGAACAACGGGTCATACTACCTCATCGATGTTCGAGAGCACAAAGACTCACGTAAGTCAGAGGAGGAGACCCACCGGCCGTGGAATATCGCCCATCTCCGGCCTTACTATACTTGAGCCACCGGCTCTACAGATGTATATATTTTGACAATGTATATATTATATAAAGCAATAAAGCAGGACCTCTGTCCTTTTCACCTTCAAAAGTTTATGTGTCCTCTTTATCAGGTGGTGAAAACAACCAACAGGGAGCGGATTATATCTGAATCTGGCTTTCCCGTTGGTCCGGCTTATGATCATATCTGAACCTAGCCATGATCACTTGGGGGCTTCCTGTTCAAACATAGGTCGTATTCGAACCAAAGAGAACATAGCTGTCGATACCCACTTTGATCGGCACACTGCCAAACCCACTTGGGGGCTTCTTGATCATATTTGAATCATAGGTTAACCCCTTTGGGTCTGACGTGGATCGTATTCGAATCAACGTCATTAAACAACTCTTATGGTCACTTGGGGGCTTCCTGTTCAAACATAGGTCGTATTCGAACCAAAGAGAACATAGTTGTCGATACCCACTTGATCGGCATCGCCAAAGCCACTGGGGGCTATATGATCGTATCTGAATCTTAGCTTAACCCCTTTGGACCGGTTTACTGATCGTATTCGAATCAAAAGCCTTTGAATGTTATTTATATTTCATAACATAATCAATTGACTATCTTGAGACCTTTTTGAAAGCACTATGAGATGGTTTTTTGTTCTTCTGGCTTACTATTGATCACCCCAGGTTGTTAAAGTGCCAGGTGAACATTATATGTTCCAACTTTCAGGAGTTGAATTTACCCGCATGGTGAAGGTCATATAAGCAGGTGAGATTACCAAAAGGATCACTGGTATACTATTGTGATTATGTTTAACACATATAATCATAAACCGGCCTGTATATGATGTTTTGGGTTCTCCCTCTGGGTTATCAGTACCTTATGTGACCCCCGATGAGATAAACCGCCAAGGGAATTTTGATTGTTTTATATGCAGGATAAGGCAAGCAAATTTAACATCAAGGAAATAAATGATCAACATAAGCTGGAAATATATAGCGATGGCGGCTTACGAAAGTATTAAGCGCCATAAGCATGCGCGAAGGCATGACAAAAATTGAGAGGTTTTTTTCTCTACCCTATTACAAGACTCCCCGAGTCTGAACAAACGAAGCGTTGTTTTTGCAAAGTCATAAACGCCTGGCGGTTCACTCCTTTGGTGGGCTTGAAGATTCCGGGTTATCCTTCTCCGCCTCTCCATCGGTTGCCTTGTCCTGGAAGGTTGACGAGGCCCAGTCAATGCCACTCAAAGCTTCAAACTCAGCTTCCGCATCTATTAAACCGGCTGGGTCCACTTTAGTGGCAAAGGTGTGCTTACGAGTTGGAGGGATCAGGCTGACTTGATCATAGGGAGGTGTTGGAATTCTCCGGTTCTCACTGTCATAGCCCGGCTGATACTTGGTAAGATCAGTGTCATTCCCAATGAGGGCAGCCACGGGGCGTATGTCTTTGACGCAAGCGGTGAAATCCTGATCATCAAATACGGTCCCATCCTCTTTCAGACTAGGGTATCCAAGAGCGAGGTCGGCCGGGTCTAGTTCTGGAATCCATGCTTTTGCCCGGCTCAATGCCGCTATAGCCCCGACTCTTGAGGACGCCCGCCTTAGATCTTGGACCCGTTGAGGTAGTACAACAAGACACTTCAGCACGTCTTGCAGGAGGTGGGGAGTGTTATTTGATAAAGCTACAACGACCAAAGCACGTTGTGACCCGGTGTACAACTGCTCCACTAGGGTGTAAACCTCTTTCAGTTTGATCAACATGTTCTGCTTAAGGTTTGTGCTCCTGGGGCCTGCATTCACAAAGCATAAGGTGAGCTGGAGATAACGATTAAAATAGTCATCAAAGGAAGGATTACAATATTTGAGGTTATATACAGTAGCTTACCGAAGATGGCTGAGACCATTTGAGAGATCTAGCGCTTTAAGTTGGACAGCTCAGTTGTTGTTTCTGCAAGTGATGCCTCTGTTGTCTCGGCCCGGGTCACCAGGGAAGCCTTTTCATCAGCCCAGATTTTCTTCTCCGCCTCTTCTTCTTCAACTTCTCTTGTTCAGAGATGCTAAATTCAAATTTGGAGTTGGCTTTTTGAATTTCACATTCTTGAGCTGTCAAACGACTCTTCAGGTCAGCAATCTCCGACTCAAATTGACTTATGGTGGCCTGCATTGATACCAGGTAATATTCAGAATCATGGTAAGATAACATTAAGTCCGAAGTACTTTGCAAGCAAAGATACTTGACACTTGGGGGCTAATGTATGCTGAAGAATTTTAACTTATAATGCCGTTTCATGCAAATTAAGTCCCAAGCACTTTGCAAGCAAATATACTTGACACTTGGGGGCTAATGTGTATCGCAAGTTCAAAGTATCATGTTACAACCGGGTTAAATATCTTCTTCTTAAACCGGACAAAGCATTGCTAAGCAGTTTTCTAAGTCTACAACATATTTATTCATAAGCAATAGACTTGGGGGCTGATACAGTAAGTATGATTCAGGAAAGTAGCATAAGTCATACCTCAGATTTGTGTTGTATTTGTTTCACCATGTCAATTTCCAGGTCACGGCTGCTATGTACTTGACTGAGATAGCCAGAGACTATATCTCCAATACTTAAATGAGTATAGTCAGCAATGTCCAGCTTGGCCTTTCGGCATTCTGGAAGCTCCTCCTTAGCAGAACACTTGGCAAGGACAGTGGGTCGCCCTGGCTCAACAAACTGACTCTTCAAAATCTCAACTTCCGGATCAATTTTCTTGGCCGGGCTAGGAGCTTCCGGGCTGTCAAAGCTGTTGAGAGTATCTTCAGCGGGAGGATCAGAGGTTGGTGCTGGAATGTCATAGGCTGGTTCAAGCGGCGGCTGATGGGTAGAACTGTCAGGAGCAGCCGTGCCAAGCTCCGGTTCAGTCACGACCGGGTTTTGGGACGGCTTACTCTTCTTTGCCCTCTTACTAGGCTTCACTTGCATGCTGTCAACAAAGGAAGAAGGATGAATACAAAAGCATGAGTAAGGAAAAGCATAAGATAAACAAAGTTACATTACCCAGGGGCAGTCTTGAAAGCTGGCATGTTAGATTGCATAGAATCGCCAGAGGAAGGAGAGGTATCCTGATAATTGGAGTCAGATGAATTGAGAGGCTGGCGAACTAAACCCGCCAAAGGTAAAACATGACGTAAATCAGAGATAACCTCAGTCCGATGCTTCCTGGTACGTCAGGCAAGCCGGAGGAGAGCTCTACATCCTTGCTGGTCCGGGTCTGCGTCCGGCTTTCAAGCTGTTGTTGCTTCAAAAGAAATTGAGGATCTTGATAAGCTAGAGGATGTGAAAAATCTTACTTTCCGGGTCACCCTTCAGATTTTTTGCTTTGGCAAAGGCTCTGAGTCGGAGGAGATTATAGTTACCTCTTCGTCAACCGCTTGGTTGTTCCCCGTATCCTCCTGAAAAGATAGAATGTCAATAAAATAATGACAAAAGAGTCAGGAAAATTAAGGATTACCTCTTCATCATCCTCAGAAGTGTCATCCAATTTGAGTAAATCTGAAGCGCCTGGCTTCTTCTTCCTTGAAGTCCCGTTTTGGTGGCTTTTCTCTCAGTTCTCTTGGCCGCTCTGGCTTGTTTGGCAGCCTCATGGTCATACTTGACCTTCCAGAAGTTGTCATCGGCCTATGGAAAAGATAAAGGGGTTATGAGTACAAGTAAGGTGTAATAGACTAAAAGAGTATTCATTGAGGATTGATGACTCACTACAGGGGCCGGGTTCTTCTTATAGAAAGGAAGTAAGCCAAAGGCGTTACTAGTCACTGTGCCCTCTTTCAGCAAGATTTGGGTCATAGCCTCCACCACGTCATCTAGCAAGTCGTCAGGACTATGACACAGAGGATCATCCTTCTCGCATGTGTAAGTGCACATTAAGCCGGGGTGGCGGCTTAACGGAAGCACTCGCCAAGTGACCCAGACTCGGACCAGGTCGATGCCATCTAAGCTGATTCCCAAAAGAGCTTTGATTTTTCTAATGGTGGGAGCAAGTGGCAGACGTTCCACAGCAGAAAGTTTATCCACCAGCGGATGGTTGGACTCAAGGCGCAAAGCGCGGAAGCCGGGCAGAGGATTCTCGTCAGCCCGAGAAGTGTCCTGGCAATAAAACCACGTCTGATTCCAATCCTTCAGGTGACTCGGCAGTTCAGCGTAAGGAAAAAGGCAATCTCTCTGCCGCTGAATCGAAATGCCACCAAGTTCAAGACTGGGCCCGTTGGCACGTTCATTCTGCCGGTTTAAGTAAAAAAGCTCTCTGAACAAAAGCAGATTGGGCTCTTCTCCCAGGTACACCTCGCAGAAGACTTGGAAGTTGCAAATATTTGACACGGAATTGGGCCCAATGTCTTGAGGTCTAAGGTCAAAGAAATGCAAAACATCCCTGAAGAATTTTGAACCGGGTGGTGCAAACCCCCGGTTCATATGATCCGTAAAAACTATCACCTCCCCTTCTTTGGGTTGAGGTTTCTCCTCAGACGAGTCAGGAGCACGATAAGACATGACCTCCTTCTCAGGCAGATGGCCAGACTTCACAAATTCAGACAATTTACTTCTTATGACTGTGGATGGGACCCAATTACAAGTCATAGGAGCCTTGGTCGCCTTAGGTGCCATGACGTAAATTGAAGCCTATGACAAAATAAGAGGTTCCGGTTCAACTTTAACCCAGGGGAAAATATTTTAAATCTCTTCAAGATGGCGGCTTAAGAAGGGGCCTAATGATATATGAGTAACTATGCAGCAATATTTAAGCCGCTACAGGAATCAAGAGCAATTAATTTTTCTTAAGTCGCGGGAAGCAAGCAAGGTTTACAAATCAGTGTCATTTACTTAAACCGGCTACATGGACAGTCGTGGTTAAACATATTCGACAAAGGCAGTTTTTTATTTAAGGGTGTAACAAACAGGTTTCACAAGTTGCGGTTGCTATTTTGGATCAAACAACTGTTCTGAAAAGGAAAAATTCTAGATCTAGGACTAGTAGAGATGAAGTTCAAGGGCTCGAACGGGGCCTCTATGCAACAGAAAGGGGTCTACTTGCATTCGAAATAGGTGCGATATATCTACCGCATCGGTTTTATACCATCTTCAAGATCAAGAAACAGCGGTGGTGATGAAATCTATGAGGAGGTCCTGATGAACAGCGAAGAACACCGAGGAACTCAAAGGTCCTAATGCGGATCTGAGGAATAAGAAAGAGGAAACTCATAGATGTAGAGTTGCTGCGGAGGTTCGTCGCGTTTCTCTGGTCAAATCAGGTTGATGCAGTGGCCTGAGTTGACGAGGACGAGGGGATCTGCGGCGACGGCGGCCGCGGAGCTCGAGCAGCAGAGGAACAGTGAGAGGAAGAAGATGACCGAAGGGGGAGAATGGAAAAGACCTAGGTCATGCCTATTTATAAGGAAGGGCTGACTGAGATGGCGCGAGGAACGAGGAGATAAACATTATTATTCAGCAGCCCCGACGCCTCGGTTTTCGGAACGATCAGTAAAGGCAAAGATCCGTTGAAGGATACAGTGGAATAAAAAATGAATTTAAGTAAAGATGACGTCACGGCGGGTTAACACGGATCCAAAAGATGACGTCATGGCGGGTTAAAGGAAACCTTTTGTACGGGCAGAAGGCTGAAGATTTATTTCTTAAGGTATTTTAAGATTGACATGAACCGGTTCAAATCAATCTGGGGCCTAATGTTGGGGATATAACTATTTGTGTAAGCCGCCCAGGAGGGGCCGGGTTACGCAAAGAAGACTCATCAGAAAGAAGCCCAAGACCAAGCATGAAGATGGCGGTTCAATAAAGGGTGTAAGGCCCACAGGCGGCTTAAAGCCCATAGTGGTAAACCGCCATAATGATATGACTTGTAATATAAGGTAGATCTAACTAGTCACCGAGCCGGACACTGTCTATGAGCCGGCCGGGACTCTGTAGGCCGCAGGACGTCTACCCGTGTATATAAGGGGGCGACCCGCTGGCGGCTTAGGGTAAGAAACAACTCATCGAGATCCGGGCATAGCGTATCTCGCTCCCTGGTTATTGAAGCATCAATCAATACCAACCCAACTAGACGTAGGCCTTACCTTCACCGTAAGGGGCCGAACTAGTATAAACCTCTCGTGTCCTTTGTCCCGATTAACCCCTTCAAGCTTCCTAGTTGCGATGGCTCCACAACTAAGTCCTTTCACCAGGACATCTGACGTGACAATTCCACGACAGTTTCCATTTTTCCCGCACGTCATGTGAAACGTTATGGGAAAAATTGAACCACGATCCCCGAATCGCCCACATCCCACGATCACGAGGTAGAAACTGCCACCCCACTTACCTCCTGTCCCTGGTGCATCCGCCGTGTGTCCCGCATGCATTGTGTAGGGTAGGTGGTTGATGCGCAGGGCGTGGAAATGGGCGCCATGGCAGAAAGCTATGCATCACTGATTGGCGCAGAGGGTTGGGCCTGATTTCCTGAGCCGTTGAAGGCGCAAGGAAGCCGCATTGGAGGAGAAGGGCAGTTTTCTTCTGAATGAGAGGCCAGCCCCCTGGCTCGTTGCCTTATAAAAAGGAGGGTAGGAGCAGCGTGTTTGCTCACACACCTTCCTTCTTCCTTTCCTCGAACTTTCTTTGCCCGCCATAACGAGAGGGCAAGGACGTGGTGGTGCCTCAATGGTGGCGATGAGAGCTTCTGCTCGACAACGTCTCCCTCCTCCTCCCGGGAGTGCGGGTGTAGAACCCACTAGAAGAGGAGGAGGGAGAGGACAAAGCTCTGGTCGTCATGGCGGCTGGGGAGGAGGAGGATAGGGTGGCTCTCTAACCGCGCCCCCACCGGAGGCTCCTCCTCCGATGGAAGGCCACATCGGAGACCAGCCTCTAGAGTTTGTCATCAGGCTATACAAGCCTCCATACGGTCACCTCCGTCTTCCTACTCCATTTGCAAGGGCGATGGAGCTTGAGCAGCCGCGAGCATTTAGACTGCACATGAGGGGCTGCAGGAAAGGCAATATACGAGTGGATGTAGACTTCCCCGCCCCTCATGTCATGTACTTCTGCTGAGATTGGAAGACTTTTGCTCGTTCCCATAGCTTGTCGGAAGGGCACATCCTCCATTTTGAGTTAATGGAGTACATTATCCTTTCCGTCAAGGTGTTTGGGAGCTTGGGTACTCACTTAGGGTGCTACGTGGAGAGCTTGACCCACGACGAAAGCTCCTCCTCGAGCGATAGCGACGAGGAGGACAGTGATGGCGATGACGACGGTGTTGATCAGGAGGGCAACGACTCTAACTCCGGCTAAAGACGAGCCACACCGTCACTGTTAGGCGGCAAAACCATCATCTGCTTCTTTACCTCCTCTCCAGCAAGGTCATTTGCCAGGGAGTTGGGAGCAGGGGTAGAGGTGGTGCCTTCGGCTCCTCCAGCAGCCTTCCAGCTGGACCCCGACAGGCTTCCTCGCGGGCTGCAGCTCCGTTCACCCTGCTACATCCTGCTGGCCCTGGTGGTGGCGGTTGACGGGTCATCTATGCCGATCTCTTCACCATCACCTTCGCCCGCACCCTCCCGCCCCTGCCAGGCTACCTCTCCTGGAGCCCGATAGGGTCAAGCTGGGCTTCTGCCTTGGCGCCCCTTTTGCCCTCTTCACCTCATGTCATAGTGCCTAGGAGGAGAGGTACAAGAAAGGGCATCACGGCACACTTATCTTTTTTCAATCTTAAATCTATAGGCACTTGCCAAATTTTAGTTCAAATAATGTAATCTCTCGAATCCATGTTTGTGTCCTGTAAGGTCTGTACTTGTTTGATTAGCATATTAATGAAAAAGATAAACCTTGTCGGGGACTTGTTCATTTATATGTCCATGCAAAGGTGGGATGCCTCTATATTTTTAAGTAAACGAGTTTCCCCTGGTAGGCTATCCTTCCGGTACCCTCTGTTTTGTTGCCGGGGAGTAGGCCTACCGGGCACAAACCGTAAAGAGAGACCAGCCCTCTGCCAGTCCTTATCCATCAATGGCCACTGCGACCACCCTGACCGAAGCAGTGTTCGAGTCGAAAGGTGGGAGCACCCAAGTTTCAAAGGATAGCAGGGTTTTCTCATGCACAAGTCCTTACTTATAGAACATGTATGGATAAGAGGATGAATTTATCTGTTTGGCTTGCCGGAGACCGCAGTACTGGCTTGTCTTCTCATCTCCTCTTGGGGACTGAGTGCACGGCAGGAGCCTGCAGCTTATGTAGATGAAAATGATGCCAGATGCAATCTTATCTACATGAACATGTGGTGCTCGTGATATGCTTATGCATGCATACAACTTGTCGGGGGCCCCCAGCGCTTCATTTATTTCTCTGTTGCTCAGCATCTGTGTCTGGCTTTGTACAAGGGGTTACATGTAACTGAGGCAAGGCCTGTACAAAAGGGTGGTTGCCGGGTAGGGCCCGACAGCCGCGCCTTATGGTAGAACTTGCGGAGATCCTCAATATTCCGTGATTTTTGCAATTGAATTCCATCTTCGGTCTCCAGATGGACTGCGCCAGATCTGGTGACTCGTACTACCCGGTAAGGGCCTTCTGCCACACCCAATATGCGACCCTATCCAAAAGGAACTCGAAGGTCCCACCAAGGATAGACCCGCATATTGAAACGCTTTTGCAAGGTGGATATCATTACATCAACATTACATAATAGATGGGGATACATACAAGAGGCATACAATGCCACACGAATACAACATTACGATACATTAGAGCATCATCCGACTACGGATGAAACACAAACAGAAACTCAAACGACATCCACCCTGCTAGCCCAGGCTGTCGACCTGGAACCTATCCCTTGATCGAAGAAGCAGAAGAAGAACTCAACGCAAGCAAGCATCGCTCTCGCGTCATGATCATCGCAAAACCTATACCTGCAACTGTTGTAGTAGTAATCTGTGAGCCACGAGGACTCAGCAATCCCATTACCATGGGTATCAAGACTAGCAAAGCTTAACGGGTAAGGAAAGGATAAGTGGTGAGGATGCAGCAGCGACTAAGCATGATATGGTGCCTAACATACGCAAATAAGAGCGAGAAGAGAGCAATGATCAAGAAGTGATCCTGAACTCCTACTTACGTCAAACATAACCCAAAAACCATGTTCACTTCCCGGACTCCGCCGAAAAGAGACCATCATGGCTACACACACGGTTGATGCGTTTTAATTCGGATCTGGTGTCAAGTTATCTACAACCGGACATTAACAAATTCCCATCTGCCTATAACTGCAGGCACGGCTTTCGAAAGATTATACCCTGCAGGGGTGTCCCAACTTAGCCCATGATAAGCTCTCGCGATCAACGAAGGATATACCTTCTCCCAGGAAGACCCGATCAGACTCGGAATCCCGGTTTAGAAGACATTTCGACAATGGTAAAACAAGACCAGCAAGACCGCCCGATGCACCGACAATCCCGATAGGAGCTGCACATATCTCGTTCTCAGGGCAACACCGGATGAGCAATCCATACAACTAAAACCAGACCTCAAGTTTCCCTGAGGGGGCGCTGCAAAGGGCTCTAGTTTGGACCAACACTTAGACAAGCACTGGCCCGGGGGGGCTAAAATAAAGATGACCCTTGGGTTAATTACTCCCAAGGGAAATATAGGTGGTGGTGAGGCAAATGGTAAAACCAATATTGGGCCTTGCTGGAGGAGTTTTATTCAAAGCGAACTGTCAAGGGGGTCCCATAAATCACCCGACCGCGCAAGGAACGCCAAATCCGGGAACATAACACCAGTATGACGGAAACTAGGGCGGCAAGAGTGGAACAAAACACCAGGCATAAGGCCGAGCCTTCCACCCTTTACCAAGTATATAGATGCATTAATAATATAAGAGATATTGTGATATCCCAACCAAAATCCTGTCCACCATGGAGAAAACTTCAACTTCACATGCAACTAGCAACATTATAAGAGGGCTGAGCAAAGCGGTAACATAGCCAATCAACGGTTTGCTAGAAGGGTGTCAAAGGTTAGAGGTTCATGGTAATATGGGAGGCTTGATAAACAGGTGATAGGTAGCGCAACAAAGTGATAGAATGAAGCAACTAGCATAGCAATGATAGTAGTGAGATCCAGGGTAGCGGTCATCTTGCCTGAAATCCCGGTAGGAAGAAGAACGAGTCCATGAAGAAGACGAACGGATGAAGCCACGAAGACGAACCAAGCGTAGACGAACGAATCCTCAGGATCACATCGAAACATGAACTATCGAGAAGAAGCACACAACATGGTAAACACACCACACATGAACAAGGCATGATGCATAAATAAGCATGATGCATGACAAGACTACAAGAAGCTACTCATGGCAAGATACGATGCAAACAAGAACAACACATCAAAGCAAGTTTAAATGAGGCCGGGAACAACATATAACAATTCTGGTAAGTCCTCATATGCAAATTTCGAAATTGGTCCAGATTTGAATAAACATTATGTTCAAGTTGTTAAATAGCAAGATAAGATGCACCAAGATGATCTACACGAGATTCTAGTCAAGTTACATATAAAGTTCATTTAGTTCGGAGCTACGGCCTAGAAGATATGAGCAAAACAAGTTAAACATGGCATTGATGCAAAATGCATCCAAACATCAAGCAAACACCTCAAAACAAGGATGCAACATGATAATATGAAGCTACATGCAAAATCAAGCAAGTTTCATATAGAGCACACTCAAAACGGAGCAACGGGGCAACACATACACTCTATACAAGTCATAACAACAATCTGCCCAAAACAACAACTAGGCATATTGCAAGCATCAAAACAACATGCTACAGCATCTCAACATGAAAACAAAAGACATGGGCATGATGTACAGGTAAAGCATAACAAAACATGAACACTAAGCTATCTGCAGAAATCACTAGAACATGCTCAAACACACATGGTAAGATTGCAAATAATAACAATTCAGACTTTGCAGAAAATAACATCAGGTTGCAATGTTTAGAGCTATCAAAAAACATGTTACAGGAACTTATTATGGCAAACAAAGGCATGGCATGAATCTAAATGCATAGATCAAAAGTCCTTTACTGACCATAAGCCAAAAAGGATCAGAAAATATGATGGCACCCATGTAAACTTGGCAAGTTATATTACAGATTTAAACATGGCAGGAACAACGATAAGTAGGCATGTTGATGAGCTTGTACCACTCACCACAGAGCAATACATGGCATGGCAAGGCACCCAACAGTAAGAAGACATGTTTATGAAGCTAAGCATGGCAATTGCAAGTTCATAGGGTGCATGGAACACTAGCAAAACACATGGCAACAACTGAACTTAATGTTAACAGGCTGACAGCAATATTATTAAGCAACTTTGGAGCAAGATTACAACAAGTTACAGCAAGCTATAAATGCTAACAGGGGCACGGATGGATAGAGCATAACATGTAGAACAAAACATCCTTAGTGAACATCTCCAGATTATGCATAGAATGATTTGTAGCAGCAGGTTTACATAGCATCACGAAATAACAGATTCAACCTAGCAAAACAGTAACAACAAGTACACCACTTAACAAGCTTGATTCACTCACCACAAGTCATTGCATGACAAAATAAGCATAGCATCAGCAATAAGACATGTTTATGAAACAACCCAAGGCAAGAACAAGTTCATAGCATGCAAGGATCAACTACAACAACCTTGGCAAAATTGAATAACATGTAAACAATCTGCCAGGAAACATTTTGAAGCAAAAGTAGAGCACGAAAATGACATGCTATACTACTCCATAATTGCAAACAGGGCCATGAATGGATAGACAATAACCATATGTTCAAAACATCCTTACTGAAGTATCTCAAAATATGCACGGATATCTCTGTAGCATCAAGTTTACATGGCAACAAAATAACAGCAGAACAGGAACTAAAATCAACAATATTACGAAGCCTAGTTTGCATGCTTGTGCTAGTGACCACATTGATCACAAAAATACATGGCATACACCACTGTAAAGATGGCATGGCATAGATCAAAACACATGTAGACATCAACCTCATAGGATGCACACACCAAACATGGCAAAAATGACAAATGAGCAAGTTTTGTTAACAGACAGCAGACAACATTATGAAGCACTCTTGCAATGATGATTAAGGCATCAAGATGAAATCAAATGAACATGGTGCAATGGAATGAAATGAAGTAATCGTTGAGACGAACAATTTGACATATTACACGCACAAAACGGAGCTATGGATGCAAAGTTATGATGCTATGAACATGGCAACATTATGCATAATATTTCGGGACTTAGCAGTTTCTGGAAAAAAACAGGCGGGCGTAAAATGACTAACAGTCGCCCGGGGCAAGGGATAGCGCTGGCGGGGCTATCACTAGTGGGATGCAGGCCCAGGTTGGGGGAATTGGGCCAGGGCGAGGCGAGGCCGGGCATGGGCCGCGCTGGTGGGCCGCGGAGGGGCTGCTGAGGGGCCGCTGGCCCATGCGGTCGCAGTGCACACAGGACGAGCAGCTCCTCTGCTCGTCCCGAGCAGGGACATGGCGGCGGCGGTGGAGGGCCACTCCGGCGACGAGACGAGCGCGAAGGGGTCCGATCCGGCGGCGGGGACAGCAGATCCGGCCGCGGAGGATCCATTCCGGCCGGATCCGGCGGGAGGAGGGGCCGGCGATGAGATACGCGGGCGGCGGTGCGACCTGTGAAGGAAGAGGCTTCCGGGGCGGTTAGTGATGGGGAGAGAGAGAGGAAGAGAGAGGAAGGCGAGGGCGGACTGTCCTGGCTCCGACGGGACTCTGGTCGACGGAGTCGCGGACGATGGGAGACGGCGCTCCGGCGAGGTTCTGCGAGGCGGCGGGGAGGCGCTGGAGCAGAGGAGCGAGCGGGCGGTGGGGCACAGGGATGGGCGAGCGGCGGCGCGCGCGGGCCAGGGCGCGGCCCAGGTCGGGCCCGGGGCGGGCCACGCCTGGGTTCCGTGGGCCGCGGCGGCAGGGAGCGGGGCTGGAGCGACGTGGCGCCTTCCGGTTGGCCCGGGGCGCCGGCTGCGGCGGCGGAGGCCAGTGGGGGCGCGCCACTTGGCGGCGGTGGGTTTGGCCGGTGCAGAAAACGAGGAGGGTGGAGGCTGCGGCAAGAGGTGGAGGTCTAGGATTAGGCTAGGGATGTCCAAAAATGGACTAGGGGGTCTATTTATAGCAAAAGCAGCTAGGGTTTGGGGGTTTCAGGGGTTTTCGAACCCTCCGATCTCGATCGAATGGATGCGCTCGGAGGGGGAGGTTAGTGGGCTGTGTAGAGATCATGGGCTGCAGGAGAGAAGAGAGAGAGGCCCGACAGCAGTTTCCGGAGACCGAAAACGTCCGACGATAGACCGGCTATATTGCGGTTTTAGGTTTAACGGTTGGCCTATCAAATGGACTCCGAATGCGACGAAGGTTGGCAGGCGGTCTGTCTACACTATAATAAGACCGCACGACAAGTTGCAACCCATTCCGAGAACATTTCTATGCCACTTATAAAATAATATTTCGGAGGTGCCGCGGGGGCGTGTGCGAGTGTGTCCGGACTCGGAATGGACAACGGAGAGAACCGGGGAAACCCGAACGGATGCAAGTTTTGAAAAACATGCAGATGAAATGCAGATGATGACATGACAAAATGCAACACGCAAGCAATGACATGGCAAGGACGGCGACTAACTAAATGACATCTGGCGCATCGAATCCGGGGCGTTACAACACTCCTCCACTAACAAGAGATCTCGTCCCGAGATCTTAGGACCGAGACGGAAAGGAAAAGGGATGAGGTGAAACAAGAACTCAAGTGAAGAAGCAAAGAATCGAGAGCACTCGAGAAGAAGAGAGGAACGACGAGAATGGCGAGAATCGAAGGCTCACGGAATCAGATAGACTATGAAACAACTCCGGTTAGAACAAGATAGGAAAAGCATAAGGATGGAAGAATTTAGGTAGCACTCTGGCTGAAACATGGAGGAATAGAACACAAACTTGAGAAGATGGAATGACACTTGGCGAGAAGAGAAATGCAATGCCTCCGGAAGAATTGAAAGAATTGAATGAAAAGAACTTAGAAGGAAAGATTGAACGGAGTTGTTGAGAAAATTAACAATGAAAAGAAACTCAAGATCAAAAGGTGATAACCGGCCACAAACGGAAATTATTGGATAGCTTAGAAGAATGAAGAAATGCAAAACTTCACCTCAAAAGAATATGGAGAATTAATTGCACTTCGAGACGCGGGAAGAAACGATAGTTGAACTCCACCAACAAGAATCTTGATGGACTCTTGAGAGAATGAATTAAATCATGACGAACAACCATGAAGACCTCCGGTGACAAAAAGATGATGAGATAGAATGAAGGATATAAGAATAAGATGAGCCTTGCGATGATTTAGATGGAGGTTCCGACAAAATGGCGGAGGAAATTTGAACTCCGGGAAAGAAAAGATGGAGAACACTTGGAACTAGAATTTATTCATCACGAACAAACTCCGAAGTAAGAGATTAATCACTTGGATGAAATAAGATAAGATTTATGTTATGCTTATCCTCATCAAATTAAATTGATGACTAGCAATGGATTTCGCATACTACTTATTCTTCTTGAAAAGGATTGAGAAGCGACATGTCGCAAACTTGAGAAGGTCTTCATGAACCACCGATAGGATTGAAAAGAACGAATGAATAAAAATGATAATCAAGGAAAAAGAATCTTGAACGAACCAGCGTAAGAATTCAAAAATGACTGATGAAAGAGAAATAATCACCAGGAAGAATTAGAAGAACAAATATGCTAGAGGGGATTTAGATGCAAAAGAACAAAGAGATGAAGCGTTGATTAAAGAACACTTGAATGAAGCACCGGGATAATTGGATAACGGTAGCTGAAATGTGAGGACGAAGAATTCTTCTGGAATGATAACCTCCGGTGAAAAGAAAAGGAAAAAACAACTCCTGACATAGTCCAGATGGGTAAGAAAGAATATCTGACAAACTGAAATAATTCGAGAGGATGACATGAAGCTAGAACCATGAAACACTCAGAGAATGGGCAAGATTTAAAGGAAAAACTCTTCTTCAAACTTCAACTGACGACGAGAAACGCCACCAATATTACTGAGATACTCCGGGAGAATGAAAAAGAGGAAGGGTTGAACCTAAAATGAAAAGAATTTAAAAGCGACCTTGGAGATGGCATCTGACTGATGAGATTCATTCTTACGTCACACTTTGAAAAGAATTGAGAATAACTCCGGGGGAATTAGAAGAGTCAGGTAAGATCCTGGGAAAATACCTGTGGGTTAGGGCCCACTGAAGAGAAAAACACCGTTGGAAATGGATGTTGAACAGATAGATGATGCACCGGAACAATTGAAATATTTGAATGAGGTGACAACCTCGAATTAATTGGAACACAGACGAATCTCCTGAGATGTCTTGAACACTCCGGAAGGATAAACTGACGAGAGGCGAACGAGCAGGGGAAACACTTGAGCCGAGGGAAAGAATATAATCAACACCGAAAAAACTTGAATTGAATCCACCGGAAAAGAGATGAAGAATGTCCACTGAGACGCGAATTCACCAGTTGAAATGATTTACGAAAAACTGAAGAGGTTCCGCACGAATGAGATAGATGGTCGAGAGAGAGTCAGACTCCGGGAAGAAAAGGGTGGGAGGGCAGGAAAACAAAATCAACTTGGAAGGGGGAACCGACGAATATCTTGAAGGGAAAAACACCAGTTGAAATCATTGAGGAAAGAAAGCAAAGACTCCGCACGAGTAGGATGGATACTCGATTACGGACTCCGGCTCCAAGAAGAAAAGGGTGGGCGGGTGGGAAAAGAAAACAACTGAGGATTGAACTCAAAGATGAAGAGGCTCGAGTCAACTTGATGAGAAATGCACCGGATGAAAAGAGGTGAGAACCAACAATCGGAAAACCCAACTGTGTGATCCTAAAGAAAAATTTGAAGGGGAAGAGAAGTAATTCAAAACACCTACGTCAAGATTTCTCACTAGAGCGACGAAGGGGCTGACGAGTAAAAAGAATTCCTACTCTCCGATATAACTAGACTCCGAAAACAGTTTTCTTCTAGACTCAACAACGGCCAAACTACACGATCAATCAAGGGGGCTCCTAAGGTCGGTCGAGGCTCTGATACCAACTTGTCACACCCAATATGCGACCCTATCCAACAGGAACTCGAAGGTCCCACCAAGGATAGACCCGCATATTGAAACACTTTTGCAAGGTGGATATCATTACATCAACATTACAAAATAGATGGGGATAATACAAGAGGCATACAATGCCACACGAATACAACATCACAATACATTAAAGCATCATCCGACTATGGATGAAACACAAACAGAAACTCAAACGACATCCACCCTGCTAGCCCAGGCTGCCGACCTGGAACCTATCCCCTGATCGAAGAAGCAAAAGAAGAACTCAACGCAAGCAAGCATCGCTCTCGCGTCATGATCATCGCAAAACCTGTACCTGCAACTGTTGTAGTAGTAATTTGTGAGCCATGAGGACTCAGCAATCCCATTACCATGGGTATCAAGACTAGCAAAGCTTAACGGGTAAGGAAAGGATAAGTGGTGAGGCTGCAGCAGCGACTAAGCATGATATGGTGGCTAACATACGCAAATAAGAGCGAGAAGAGAGCAAAAGGAACGGTCGTGAAGCTAGCAATGATCAAGAAGTGATCCTGAACTCCTACTTATGTCAAACATAACCCAAAAACCGTGTTCACTTCCCGGACTCCACCGAAAAGAGACTATCACGGCTACACACACGATTGATGCGTTTTAATTCGGATCTGGTGTCAAGTTATCTACAACCGGACATTAACAAATTCCCATCTGCCTATAACCGCATGCACGGCTTTCGAAAGATTATACCCTGCAGGGGTGTCCCAACTTAGGCCATGATAAGCTCTCGCGATCAACGAAGGATATACCTTTTCCCAGGAAGACCCGATCAGACTCGGAATCCCGGTTTACAAGACATTTCGACAATGGTAAAATAAGACCAGCAAGACCGCCCGATGCATCGACAATACCGAGCTGCACATATCTCGTTATCAGGGCAACACCGGATGAGCAATCCATACAACTAAAACCAGACCTCAAGTTTCCCTGAGGGGGCGCTGCAAAGGGCTCTAGTTCGGACCAACACTTAGACAAGCACTGGCCCGTGGGGGGGGGCTAAAATAAAGATGACCCTTGGGTTAATTACTCCCAAGGGAAATATAGGTGGTGGTGAGGTAAATGGTAAAACCAATGTTGGGCCTTGCCGGAGGAGTTTTATTCAAAGCGAACTGTCAAGGGGGTCCCATAAATCACCCGACCGCATAAGGAACGCAAAATCCGGGAACATAACGCCCGTATGACGGAAACTAGGGAGGCAAGAGTGGAACAAAATACCAGCCATAAGGCCAAGCCTTCCACCCTTTACCAAGTAGATGCATTTATAATATAAGAGATATTGTGATATCCCAACCAAAATCCTGTCCACCATGGAGAAATCTTCAACTTCACCTGCAACTAGCAACGCTATAAGAGGGCTGAGCAAAGCGGTAACATATCCAAGCAACGGTTTGCTAGGAAGGGTGTCAAAGGTTAGAGGTTCATGGCAATATGGGAGGCTTGATAAACAGGTGATAGGTAGCGCAGCAAAGCGATAGAACGAAGCAACTAGCATAGCAATGATAGTAGTGAGATCCAGGGTAGCGGTCATCTTGCCTGAAATCCCGCTAGGAAGAAGAACGAGTCCATGAAGAAGACGAACGGATGAAGCCACGAAGATGAACCAAGCGTAGACGAACGAATCCTCACGATCGCATCGAAAGAGGAACTATCGAGAAGAAGCACACAACATGGTAAACACACCACACATGAACAAGGCATGATGCACAAACAAGCATGATGCATGACAAGACTACAAGAAGCTACTCATGGCAAGATATGATGCAAACAAGAACAACACATCAAAGCAAGTTTAAATGAGGTCGGGAACAACATATAACAATTCTGGTAAGTCCTCATATGCAAATTTCGAAATTGGTCCAGATCTGAATAAACATTATGTTCAAGTTGTTAAACAGGAAGTTAAGATGCACCAAGATCATCTACACGATATTCTAGTCAAGTTACATATAAAGTTCATTTAGTTCGGAGCTACGACCTAGAAGATATGAGCAAAACAAGTTAAACATGGCATTGATGCAAAATGCATCCAAACATCAAGAAAACACCTCAAAACAAGGATGCAACATGATAATATGAAGCTACATGCAAAATCAAGCAGGTTTCATATAGAGCACACTCAAAACGGAGCAACGGGGCAACACATACACTCTATACAAGTCATAACAACAATCTGCCCAAAACAGCAACTAGGCATATTGCAAGCATCAAAACAACATGCTACAACATCTCAACATGAAAACAAAAGACATGGGCATGATGTACAGGTAAAGCATAACAAAACATGAACACTGAGCTATCTCCAGAAATCACTAGAACATGCTCAAACACACATGGTAAGATTGCAAATAATAACAATTCAGACTTTGCAGAAAATAACATCAGGTTGCAATGTTTAGAGCTATCAAACAACATGTTACAGGAACTTATTATGGCAAACAAAGGCATGGCATGAATACACTAAATGCATAGATCGAAAGTCCTTTACTGACCATAAGCCAAAAAGGATCAGAAAATATGATGGCACCCATGTAAACATGGCAAGTTATATTACAGATTTAAACATGGCAGGAAAAACGATAAGTAGGCACGTTGATGAGCTTGTACCACTCACCACAGAGCAATACATGGCACGGCAAGGCACCCAACAGTAAAAAGACATGTTTATGAAGCTAAGCATGGCAATAGCAAGTTCATAGGGTGCATGGAACACTAGCAAAACACATGGCAACAACTGAACTTAATGTTAACAGGCTGACAGCAACATTATTAAGCAACTTTGGAGCAATATTACAACAAGTTACAGAAAGCTATCAATGCTACCAAGGGCATGGATGGATAGAGCATAACATGTAGAACAAAACACCCTTATTGAACATCTCCAGATTATGCATAGAATGATTTGTAGCAGCAGGTTTACATAGCATCACGAAATAACAGATTCAGCCTAGCAAAACAGTAACAACAAGTACACTACTTAACAAGCTCGATTCACTCACCACAAGTAATTGCATGACAAAATAAGCATAGCATCAGAAAGAAGACATGTTTATGAAACAAACCAAGGCAAGAACAAGTTCATAGCATGCAAGGATCAACTACAACAACCTTGGCAAAATTGAATAACATGTAAACAATCTGCCAGGAAACATTTTGAAGCAAAAGTAGAGCTCGGAAATGACATTCTAGACTACTCCATAATTGCAAACAGGGGCATGAATTGATAGAAAATAACCATATGTTCAAAACATCCTTACTGAAGTATCTCAAAATATGCATGGATATCTCTGTAGCATCAAGTTTACATGACAACAAAATAACAGCAGAACAGGAACTAAAATCAGCAACATTACGAAGCCTAGTTTGCATGCTTGTGCTAGTCACCACATTGATCACAAAAATACATGGCATACACCACTGTAAAGATGGCATGGCATAGAGAAAAACACATGTAGACATCAACCTCATAGGATGCACACATCAAACATGGCAAAAATGACAAATGAGCAAGTTTTGTTAACAGACAGCAGACAACATTATGAAGCACTCTTGCAACGATGATTCAGGCATCAAGATGAACTCAAATGAACATGGTGCAATGGAATGAAATGCAGTACTTGTTGAGGCGAACAATTTGACATATTACACGCACAAAACGGTGCTATGGATGCAGAGTTACGATGCTATGAACATGGCAACATTATGCAAAATATTTCGAGACTTGGCAGTTTCTGAAAAAAAAACAGGCGGGCGTAAAATGACTAACAGTCGCCCGGGGCGAGGGATAGCGCTGGCGGGGCGCTCACCTAGTGGGCTACAGGCCCAGGTTGGGGGAATTAGCCAGGGCGAGGCGAGGCCGGGCGTGGGCCGCGCTGGTGGGCCGCGGAGGGGCCGCTGAGGGGCCGCTGGCCCATGCGGTCGCAGTGCACGCGAGACGAGCAGCTCCTCTGCTCGTCCCGAGTAGGGACATGCCGGCGGCGGTGGAGGGCCACTCCGGCGACGAGAGGAGCGCGGAGGGGTCTGATCCGGCCGCGGGGACGGCAGATCCGGCCGCGGCGGATCCATTCCGGCGGATCGGTGGGAGGAGGGGCCGGCGACGAGATACGCGGGCGGCGGCGCGACCTGCGAAGGAAGAGGCTTCCGGGGCGATTAGCGATGGGGAGAGAGAGAGGAAGAGAGAGGAAGGCGAGGGCGGACTGGCCTGGCTCCGGCGGGACTCCGGCCGACGGAGTCGCGGACGACGGGAGACGGTGCTCCGGCGAGGTTCTGCGAGGCGGCGGGGAGGTGCTGGAGCAGAGGAGCGAGCGGGCGGCGGGGCACAGGGACGGGCGAGCGGCGGCACGCGCGGGCCAGGGCGTGGCCCAGATCAGGCCCGGGGCGGGCCGCGCCTGGGTTCCGTGGGCCACGGTGGCAGGAAGCAGGGCTGGAGCGACGTGGCGCCTTCCGGTTGGCCCGGGGCGCCAGCTCCGGCGGCGGAGGCCAGTGGGGGCGCGCCACTTGGCGGCGGTGGGTTTGGCCGGTGTAGAAAACGAGGAGGGTGGAGGATGCGGCAAGAGGTAGGTGGATGTCTAGGATTAGGCTAGGGATGTCCAAAAATGGACTAGGGGGTCTATTTATAGCAAAAGTAGCTAGGGTTTGGGGGTTTCAGGGGGTTTCGAACCCTCCGATCTCGATCGGACGGATGCGCTCGGAGGGGGAGGTTAGTGGGCTGTGTAGAGAGCATGGGCCGCAGGAGAGAAGAGAGAGAGAGAGGCCCGGCAGCAGTTTCCGGAGACCGAAAACGTCCGACGATAGACCGGCTATATTACGGTTTTAGGTTTAACGGTTGGCCTATCAAATGGACTCTGAATGCGACGAAACTTGGCAGGCGGTCTGTCTACACTATAATAAGACCACACGACAAGTTGCAACCCATTCTGAGAACATTTTTATGCCACTTATAAAATAATATTTCGGAGGTGCCACGGGCGCGTGCGAGTGTGTCCGGACTCGGAATGGACAACGGAGAGAACCGGGGAAACCCGAACGGATGCTAGTTTTGAAAAACATGCAGATGAAATGCAGATGATGACATGACAAAATGCAACACGCAAGCAATGACATGGCAAGGACGGCGAATAACTGAATGACATCTGGCGCATCGGATCCGGGGCGTTACACCTTCCCACTTAGGCGATAACTTGTTTGTACCCTTGGCAGACTGAACATGCCTAAGGACAAGGTAGCCTTCCTAAAAACGAACCCTGCGGCTGTGATAGCGACACAGGGCTTGCTGGTAGCGTGCAACACACGTAGCAGCCCAGAGACGGTTCTCCTCAAGAAGCACAACGTCGTCACGCCGGTGCTGTTCCTGTGTTACTTCATCGTAGGAAACTACTGGAGGTGACCTGTAAATGAGTTTCGTGGGGATAACTCCTTCTGCCCCATAGATTAGGAAGAAGGGGGTCTGCCCAGTAGCTCTATTTGGTGTCGTTCTGAGGGTCCAAAGAACCACCGGCAGCTCATCGATCCATCGCCTGTGGCACTTCAGCAGCTTATCGAATGTTCTTGTCTTGAGTCCTCGCAGCACTTCAGCATTCGCCCTCTCAGCTTGTCCATTACTTCTGGGATGTGCCACAGAGGCAAATGAGATCTTGCTTCCGAGGGCACACGAACATATTGCATGAAGGCACAACTCATGAATTGGGTGCCGTTGTAAGTGATGATCCGGGCAGGGACCCCGAAGCGCCACACCAAATCTTTCAAGAACTTGCTAGCTGACTGAGAATTCACCTTTCTCATGGTAGCTACTTCTGGCCACTTTGTAAACTTGTCGATTGCAAAAAACAAGAATTCAAAGCCCCCTACAGCTCGGGGGAAAGGGCTGAGGTTATTGAGCCCCTAGACCGAAAACAACCATGACAAAGGGATTGTCTGAAGTGCTTGGGCAGGCAGATGGATATTCTTGGAATGGAACTGGCAGGCTTCACACTTTGTGACTAGCTCGACCGCATCTTGGAGGGCTGTGGGCCAATAGAATCCTTGCTGGAATGCTTTCCCAACTAAAGCCCTTGATCCAATGTGGGAGCCGCACATGCCTTTGTGTATTTCTACCAGCAGTTCCTTTCCTTCTTCCCAGCAAATGCACTTCAATTTCACATTGTTGTGCCTTCTTTTCTATAGTGTGTCATCGACAAACATATACATACCGGCCCTCCCGGCTACTCTTTCCACTTTTTCTTGCTCTTCGGGAAATTCTCCGATTTGGAGGAAATGGACTATGTGCCTTGCCCAAGTTGGAGCCTGTGGCTCGGCCACGAGGACTAGCGGCACCTCCTCATTTGTGGGGGCGCATCCCTCCACCGCAGGGACTAGTGGCCCGACAGGAGGGTGCGGCCCAACAATCAAAGGGAGATGTTTCTGGCGGGGTCCCTGCCAAGAGCCCCGAGAGGCTCTATCGGGAGAGGCTTACCCGAGTCCAATTTCCTCCTCTTTCGGGCCATTGTTGTCGGAGATACGGAGGGCTGAGTAAGATGGAGAACAAAATTTCCTAGTTCCATAGGAAGCTTCTGTGCAGCGCACTTTGACAAATGGTCAACAATGTTGTTTTCCGCATGGGGTACATGCTCCATTTGCAATCCGTCAAAGCGATCCTCCAATCTTCTCACTTCCTCGACGTATTCCTCCATCAATGGACTTTGGTAATCCTTGTTGACTTGTCTCACCACAAGTTGTGAATCTCCTTGAATGATCAGGTTCTTGATTCCCAATTCTGTGCCAATTCTGAGCCCGACAAGGAGCCCTTCATACTCTGTTGTATTGTTGCTCGCCTCCTCCCGGGGAAAATGCATATGGATGGCGTACTTTAGGTACTCTCTAGTGGGAGAAACAAGAAGCACGCCAGCCCCTGCACCTTGTAGGGAGAAGGCACCATCAAAATACATGATCCACTCTTGGGGTGATTCCGTGTCACAAATAACTGTTTCCAACACTCCTTCATCAGGGGTTGGCGTCCACTCTGCAATAAACTCTGCCAATGCCCTGCTCTAAATCGTTGATGTTCTCTCAAACTTTAGGCCAAAGCTGGATAACTCCAATGCCCATTCCACTATTCTGCCTGTAGCCTCTGGGTTTTGGAGTATCCTTTGCAATGGGAAGCGTGTGACAACCGTGATCTCATGGGCTTGGAAATAGTGGCGCAGTTTCCTTGAGGCAATGATAAGGCCAAAAAACAACTTTTGCACTCCAGAATACCTGGATCTAGCCCCCTGCAACAGGGAGTTGATGAAGTATACTGGGCGTTGCACCACTTTCTTCCTTGTCGTGTCCTTGGGGTGCCTCCGCTTTCGTGCTTCTCTTTGTCCTGGTCCATATCTGGCCTTGCCGGGCTATTATCTCTCTCTTCCCTGGATGGGACACCTGCTGCGGCTTCTATCTCCTCCACTTCCCGCTGTGCCACCAATGCTATGCTAACCACTTGATTAGTTGCTGCCAGGTATAGTAGCGACGGCTCTTGTGGTTTGGGTGCAACCAAAGTGGGCACAGAAGACAAATAGGTCTTCAAATCTTGCAATGTTGCATCTGCTTCCAGGGTCCACTTCATAGGTCCTGCCTTCTTCAAAATTTTGAAAAACGGCAAGGCTCGCTTGGCAAACTTGGAGATGAATCTGCTAAGTGCAGCAACGCATCCTGTCAAACGCCTCACATCCTTAACTGTCTTGGGTGCCTGAATCTGCTTGATGGCCTTGATCTTATCTGGTTTGGCCTCGATCCCACGATGGGACACAAAGAAACCAAGTAGCTTGCCGGTGGGAACGCCAAACACACACTTCTCCGGGTTCAACTTCAAGTTGATCTTGCGTAGATTAGCAAGCGTCTCTTCCAAATCCTGGTTGAGGGTTGATCTGTCCTTGGTCTTGACCACAATATCATCAATATAAGCTTCAATGTGCCTGTGCAAATGTGGTTCAAAACCAATTTGGACTGCTCTTGCAAAAGTGGACTCGGTAGTCTTTAACCCAAAAGGCATGCGCACAAAGCAGTATGTGCCACATGGGGTGATGAATGAGGTCTTCTCTTCATCTTCCTTCGACATGAATATCTGATGGTACCCAGAGTATGCATCCAGAAAAGAGAGTAGATCACACCCAGAAGTGGAATCCATAATCCGATCGATGCGCGGCAAGGGGAATGGGTCCTTCGGGCATGCCTTGTTCAAATCCATGAAATCTATGCAAAGCCTCCACTTCCCATTAGCCTTGCGCACAACCACTGGGTTTGCTAACCATGTTGCATGTAGTACTCCTCTGAACAAACCAGCTGCCTCATGTTTCTTGATCTCCTCAGCAATGAACTACTGCGGCTCCAAGGCTTGCTTCCGAACCTTCTGCTTGAGGGGTTGGGCATGTGGGCAGACATGAAGGTGGTGCTCGATTACCTCGCTGGGAACACCAGGGATATTAGATGGTTGCCTATTAAAGCATCGATATTTGCCCGTGCGGAAGGCAACAAGCATGTTTTCCTATTTGTCATGGAGGGTGGCACTGATAGTGAAAGTACCATCAACGCCAGCCAGCCCCGTCGGGACCTTTTTCACATGGGGTGCAGCAGCCTTGGCCCTCTTGCTGTTGGAACTCTCCGGCATGTCATCAACAGGTGTTGCACACTCCGTAGAGGTACTCTTCCCGGATTCCTTGCCGGCATCCCTACTATTCTTCTTCTTTCCTTTGCTTTCCTTCTCGAGCACTGCAGTTTCAGCGGCCTCTGTCGCGACTGCGTCCCGGTACATCTTATACACGCAAATCATTGCATCTTTCTTGTCTGACGGAATGGAAATGACGCCCATCGGCCCTGGCATCTTCAAGGTGTTGTAAGCATATTAGTATGCCGCCATGAATTTGGCCAGGGCCGGGCACCCAAGGATTCCATTGTACGGCAAGGGGAGGTCGACCACATTAAACACAATATTCTTAGTCCGGTAGTTTAACCCTCCCCCGAATGTCACTAGCAATGTGATCTTTTCGTTAGGATGACTCATGTTGGGATTGACTCCTTGAAAGGTGCTTGTGGCCTTAAGCTCATCTTCAGCTATCTGGAGTTTGCTGATCACATGTGGGGAAATCAGATTCAACCCGGCCCTACCGTCAACCAACATCTTTGTGACTTTGAGGTTGCGGATCGTTGGTGAGACCAACAATGGCAAGCACCCTACCACAGTGATGTCGTCGAGGTGATCCTCTTCATCAAAGATGATGGGCATGCATTCCCACTTGACCGGCTTCCGAGAACCTGCCGCTGGCTCCATGGCATTGACCTCACACGTCCACTGTTTAAGTTGGTGGTGAGAGGAGTGCAAAGATGCACCCCCGTCAATAAACAGGGCATTAGCATCCTTCTGGAATTCCTGCTCACTGGTTTCCTCGTCATCCCCTCCATCACTTTCAGCATTGCAATCCTCCTTCTCTCGGCCTCTGGCGGGTTTCCCTTGGTTTCGAGGAGCCTTGCCAGGGCGGTTTGCTTCACCACCCTGGCCCTTTCCACCAGTACTGTTTTGACCTTTTTCCGTATCACGCTTCTCATACTCAGCCCTCTGCTTCTTGATGAGCTGCTCAACCTGATGATACTCCTGGAGATCGTGGCCCTTGGTCCGATGAATCTTGTAGTACGACCCATCACTTTTCCCAGCTTTCTCGGTGGCCGCAGCCTCCCGGCAGTCAGTGCATGCAGCATCTTCCTTGCCAGGGGCTTCGGCCTGTTCCTTCTTGCCAGTACTAGGCGTGCCTGATCTCTCAACGGTCATCACTGCCTAATCCTTGCGCTTCTTGTTGCGCTTCTTGTTCTTCATCTTCTGACTGGTGGCCTTGTCGTCATCCTCTGAGTCGATGTTGACGTGATCTTCCTCTCCAGGGAGTTTCGTCCCCTCCTCCACCCGAGCACACTTGTCCACCAAGGTATGCAGCTCCTTCACAGTCTTGGGAAACCGAACATTAATCTTAGAATGTATCCTATGATTGCATATGTTGGACTAGAAGGAAGCTATCATGGCTGTCGGTTGGATGTCTGGAATATTTCTGTGGACTAGGATGAATCTCTGCAAGTACTTTCGTAGAGTCTCTCCTTCTTTCTGCTAGAGAAGCTGCAAGTCCCTGGGCCGCCCTGGTTCTTGATGGCTGCCGTGAAGGTGCCAATGAACTCATGGCACAGGTCAGCCCAGGTGGGGACTATACCGTGGGGTGGCCCCTTATGTTCGGCCAGCCGCACGAGCCATTGCCGTTGCCTGGGGATGCCGTGGTGGGCCAGCTCGCTGTGATCCTCCCACTTGCCACTCATCCATCTGATGGCTGCCGACGGAAATCTCAACAATAGCTGGGCCCACACCATGGCCTCCGAGGCAGTGCTTTGCCTAGGTGATGATGATGTAGACCGCAGTGTTGCTTGGCTCCAGATGGTGCCGGTGGCGACTGTGTTGTGGCCTCGTTGTTGCGAACCAGCCGCTTGGATGGTGTGGTGACGCGGTGGAGGCGCTGCGGGGCCAGCGGCTGCGTTGGGCACATTAACTGAGTCAGCCCGTTCAGGGGGTGGCGCGTGCCCCGCAGTTGCGCCTGCATCAGGGGCGGCCAGGGGGTTGCGATTCACCGCAGAACATGCGCCACCACTACAGTTGTACCCTTCGGCGAGGAGAGAGAGTGCAGGTAGAACAATCCCTCTATCCGTACCCTGTGGAGCATGGTCGATGGGATATTGCTGATGTTGTACTTCCCCGGTGCCTCCCACTTCTGCTTCGGTCGTGGGGTGGTGGTGACAATGCCGCCTGCACCAAACACATCCCTCGTAGCGTCCACATCCTCACACGTCCCCGCATTCCCTGCGGCATCGACGGTCACGAGTGGCAGAGCCTTCAAGGTGGATGGGTGATTTGAAGTTCCAGGCTTATTCTTGGGTGCCATAGTCGATGACGCCGTCGATGATGAAAATGGTGATGAAGATGATGCGCTACTGACGCTCTTGGGTTCGCGCAAGCGATACCCCCTACCTGGCATGCCAAAGATGTCATGGGAAACCATGGCCACCAATGGGGCCATTTGCCCCTTTTGGTTCGGTGGGGGGATGGGCACGTTGCACAAAGAGCGGAGAATATTGACACAGCATGGCAGAGATCACACGGGCGGTTTAACCCAAGTTCAGGCTGCCGTGAGGCGTAAAACCCTACTCCTGCTTTGGTGGATTGATGGTGGAAAATGGTGGTGGACGCAGCACACTTGCCCAGCAGGGTTGCCTCAAGGTGAAAGTGGCTATGCGCGTATGAATGTGTGAGGGTTCGAACTCGCTAACCCCTTCTATGGTCTCCATGGGCTCCTTTTATAGATCAAGGGGTTACCACAGTGGCAAATCAGTCTTTCCGTACTAATTAGATAGCAAATAGTGCTATCATACCTAACTCTGCAGGCTGACAGAGTGCATTAAATGCTTCGTCGTGTGTCACATCACAGCGTACCCAGCAACCCTTACCGGACTATTTTGCCAGCTTTGCGCCTACTTGCTTGACACGTCTCAGGACGGGTATCATATGGAGGCGTTTGCTGTAGGAAGTGGCTTCCATGTGGCGAAAAGCAGCCACTTAGTCACCTTGGGGCTTGACACCGCACTGATCTATGACTTGCGTCGCTTATGAGGTGGAGCAGTGGAGTGGCTTGCCTCCTCAAGCCCGGCAGGCCTGCCGGGACGATCTGGAAGCTTGCTTCTAGGGCAAATCCAACCTTGTCAAGCTCGCCTGCCGGGCAAGGGAGGTTCTTTCCTTAGCGGTATCTTGCTTCTCTAGCTCATCTTGGTCTTTTTGATATGCACTTGGATCATTCAAATAATTGATCCCACTTGCTTGGCTTGATCTTGGTGATGTAATTCTTGTCCTTGGGCCTGTGCACAGTCTGAGCAACGGACCCAGGGTTTGTTGCACTGATACTTTATTATCTACCACTACGAGATTTAATCCTTGGAAGTAACTGCTGAGGCGATTGACAACCCCCTTGTTTGTGTTGCGTGCAAGTATTTTCTTTAGTGTGTGTAGGTGCTGTTCACGAGGCTTTGTGTGATTCTCCTACTGGAATGATAACCTTGGTTCTTAACTGAGGGAAATACTTATCTCTACTATACTGCATCATCCTCTCCTCTTTGAGGAAATCCCAACGCAGCTCACAACTAGCAGGAAGAATTTCTAGCGCCGTTGCCAGGGAGACATCATCAAAACCTATCATGTACCTTCGCATAAATTATCATCTACTTGCTCTTATTTTTATTTGCCTTTGGCTCTCGTTTTGATCTCACCCACTTCTAATTTTTCTTTACAAAAACGCTAAAATGTTTTCGCTTGCTTTGTCGCTTGTCTTAAGAAAACACTAAGTTGTGTGATTTTTCAAATAATAATAATAATGATTTTATTAGTACTCCAATTTCTCCTCCCGCCACTAGTGCAGAGTCATGTGATATAAACACCGCTTTGCTAAATCTTGTTATGAAAAAAATCTAGTAGTCCTAATGGAGATGCTAGATCCCATCTTAATACTTTCATTGAATTATGTGATATGCAAAAGAAAAAATGTGGATACTGATATTGTTAAATTGAAATTATTTCCATTCTCACTACGAGACCGTGCTGAAACTTGGTTTTCATCCTTGCCTCGAAATAGTATTGATTCTTGGGATAAGTGTGAGGATGCTTTTATTTCCAAGTATTTTCCTCCAGCAAAAAATATTTCTCCTAGAAATCAAATTATGAATTTTAAGCAACTTGATCATGAACATGTTGCACAATCTTCGGAGAGAATGAAATTAATGAGAAGAAATTGTCCCACTCATGGTTTAAGTTATGGACGATTATACAAAAATATTATGCGGGACTAAACTTTGTCTCTAGAAATCTTCTAGACTCTGCTGTAGGTGGAACCTTTATGAAAATCATATTAGGAGAAGCTACAAAACTCCTTCATAAGATTATGGCAACTTACTCTCAATGGCATACCGAAAGAGCTCTAACTAGCAAGAAGGTAAATTCTGTCGAAGAAATTACTATGTTGAGTGACAAAAATGGATGCTCTTATGAAATTGGTTGTTAATAACAATGCTCATGTTGACCTTACTGATGTGTCTTTATCTACTTTTATTGAGCAAAATAATGATGCCGTTGATGTGAATTTTGTCTCTAGAAATCATTTCAATAACAATGCTTGTAGAGGTAATTTTAATTCTAGGCCATATCCTGGAAATTCCTCTAATAACGATGGTAATTCCTATGGAAATAATAATAATAATAATAATAATAATAATAATAATAATAATAATAATAATAATAATAATAATTATAATAATAATAATAATAATAATAATAATAATAATCGGATACCTCCTAATCTTGAAATTACTATTAAAGAATTTATTAATTCTCAAAAGATTTTTAAGCCATGGTAGAGGAAAAACTGAATAAAGTTGATGATATGGCTAGGGACACGGATAGAATTGCTCATGACGTTGAAAATCTTAAATATAAATTTTGCCACCTAAGCTTGATATTAATGAGTCCATTAAAGTTATCTACGTCTCTATTAATGAAAGTAAAGAAAGAACCGTTAGGTTGAGTGCTAAGCAGGAATTCCTAGAAAAGGCTATTCCGCCCGATTTTTCCATCATCATGATGAAGATATTAAAATGATTTGTGTGTCACCCCTAGAATCTTTGTTTAGTAATATAAAACTTGATGAAAAAGGGACTAGAGATGAGTTAACTTTAACTAGAAGGTGTCCCAATTGTTTGGAGGGTGATGATCTTAATGATAAAAATAATAGAAGTGGGTTAGGAGAGGTTAGAAGTGGGTTATTTAATTGAGTGTATTTCCTTGTTGCAATCCATGATAAGTTCACCCAATGCTTACGAACAAAATAAAGCTTTTACTAAACATATTGTAGAAGCTATGATGAAAGCTTTTGAACAAAAACTAGAGTTGGAGGTTTCAATACCTAGAAAATTGCATGATGAATGGGAACCTACTATCAAAGTAAATATTAAAGATTATGAATGTAATAATTTATGTGATTTGGGTGCTAGCATTTCCACTATACCAAAAAAAGTATGTGATGTGCTAGGCCTTGTTGATATGGATGAATGTTCCCTTAATTTGCACTTAGCGGATTTAACTATTAAGAAACAATTGGGTAGAATAAATGATGTGCTTACTCTTGCTAATAGAAATTATGTGCCCGTGGATTTCATTGTGCTTGATATTGAGTGTAACCTATCTTGTCCTACTATTCTTGGTAGGCCTTTCTTATGAATCCTTGGTGTTATTATTGATATGAAAGAAGGAAACATAAGGTTACAATTTCCATTAAAGAAAGGAATGGAACATTTCCCTAGAATTTTGGGAGTGAAAATTTCCCATGTTGTCCTAAGTTTTCAGAATTTTTGGAGTTACAGAAGTATTGCGTTTGTTCAAATTATTAGAGACTATTCTATTTTTGACAGATTTTGTTATCGTTGCATAGTTTGCTTGTTTTAATGATGCTATGGATTATATGGGGGGTATAAGTCATGGAGAAGCTGCAATGTAGTAGGTATTATGCAATAATAAAATATGAATGGGTTTACAACAATACCTAAAGTTTATGATTTGCTTGTTATACTAATGATCTCACGAGGTTTCTGTTGAGTTTTGGGTGCTGAAGTTTTCAAGTTTTGCGTGAGATCAAAATGGATGAAGGAATAAGGAGCGGCAAGACCCTAAGCTTGGGGATGCGCAAGGCACCCCAAGGTAATATTCAAGGACCACCAAGCATCTAAGCTTGGGGATGCCCCAGATGGCATCCCCTCTTTCATCTACAATCCATCGATATATTACTTGGAGCTATATTTTCATTCATCACATGATACGATTTTTGCTTGGAGCATCATGTATTGTAGTAGTCTTTGACTTGTTTGCTTTTTTAGTTTGACACAATCATTGTTTTCTACACACACCTTTTGATACGGACACACATTTATTTGCAATTTGTTAGAATACTCTATGTGCTACACGTATATCTTTTGCTAGGCAGTTGCTCTAGTGCTTCACTTATATTTTTTAAGAGCACATCGGTGGTTATATTCTATAGAAATAGTTGCACTCTGATGTTTCACTTATATCTTTCTAATAGTATAATAAATAGTAATGGCAATATGCACATGTTATGAAATTGGTCCTGATATGATAGGTATTCAAGAGGGATATAATAAAAACTTTCTTGTAGATCACTAAATATGGTAAGTTTGATTCCTTGCAATAGTTTTGCGATATAGTGATGGTAATATGTGGGTCGTACTAGTGAATAATTATGGTTTAGTTAGAATATTGGTGTTAAGGTTTGTGGTTCCCTAAGCATGCACGTATAGTCTCTCGTTATGCTAAGAAGTTGGAGCACGATTTATTATTGAGTGTCTTCCTTTGCGTGAAGGTCAGGGGCGCGCGATGGTTAACTCCTACCAACCTCCCTCCTAGGGGCATGTGTAGTAGTACTTTTCTTCGAGGGCTAATAGCGCAATAAATATGTGAGTTGTTTTATGACTAATGTGAGTCCATGGATTATACGCACTCTCACCTTTCCGCAATTTTCTAGCCTCTTCGGCATCGTGCATTGCCCTTTCTCACCTTGAGAGCCAATGCAAACTTTGCCCCTACATCCAAACCCCATGATATGATACGCTCTATCACACATATGCCTCCTTATATCTTCCTCAAAAAATCACCATACCTACCTATCATGGCATTCTATAGCCATTCCGAGATATATTGCCATGCAACTTCCACCATTCCGTTATTGTAACATACACCTTCATTGTCATATTGCTTTGCATGATCATATAGCTGACATAGTATTTGTGGTTCGGCTACCATTCATCATTATCATACATGTTACGCTAGCATCATTGCACATCCTAGTACACTGTTAGAGGCATTGATATAGAGTCATGTTGTTCTAGTATCGAGTTGTAATGTTGAGTTGTAAGTAAATAAAAGTGTGATGATCGTCATTATTATAGCATTGTCCCAGTGAGGAAAGGATGATGGAGACTATGATTCCCCCACAAGTCTGGATGAGGAATCAGACAAAAAATTGAAAAAGGGCCAAAAAGAGCCCAACAAAAAAGGAGAGAAAAAGAGAGAAGGGGCAATGTTACTATCCTTTTCCACACTTGTGCTTCAGAGCAACACGATGTTTTTTCATATAGAGAGTCTCCTATGTTGTCACTTTCATATAATAGTGGGAATTATTCATCATAGAACTTGGCCTGTATATTCAGATGATGGGCTTCCTCAAATGCCCGGGGTCTTCATGAGCAAGCAAGTTGGATGCACACCCACTTAGTTTTCATGTTGAGCTTTCATACACGTATAGCTCTTATTGCATCCATTGCATGGCAATCCATACTCCTCGCATTGACATCATTTGATGGGCATATCCATAGCCGGTTGATTAGCCCTATTGATGTGGGACAATTTATTTTTTGTCTTCCCCTTATTAATATCTACCATTGCATTCTATTCCACACATAGTTCAATGTACATGGCTTGTGCTCATGTATAGCGTGGGGGTTGAAAAAGCTGAAGCTTGTTAAGAAGTATGAACCAATTGCTCGGCTGACAATGTGGTTGTAAATGATTTATATTTTGTGTTAAGAATATGCAGCATGACAAGGCTATATGATTCTGTAGGGATAGTGTTGTTTAGCATTTTTATTTTGAAAGGCATGATTGTTTGTTTCTATGCCTGAGTATTGATGTCTTTATGTTCATACCATAAAAGAAAGATTATATTATAGACATGTTAGGTAGAATTCCGCATCAATAATACTATTTTATCATTTACCTACTCGAGGACGAGCAGGAATTAAGCTTGGGGATGCTTGATACGTCTTCAACATATCTATAATTTTTTATTATTCCATGCTATTATAGTATCAATCTTGGATGTTTTATATGATATTTTATAGGATTTTTGGGACTAACCTATTAACCTAGTGCCCAATATCAGTTGTTGTTGTTGTTGTTGTTGTTGTTGTTGTTGTTGTTGTTGTTGTTGTTGTTGTTATTGTTGTTGTTGTTGTTGTTGTTGTTGTTGTTGCTGTTTTTGTTGTTGTTGTTGTTGTTGTTGTT
>NC_041387.1:336752338-336772321 GCF_002162155.2 Triticum dicoccoides | reverse complement strand
TGATTTTGCTTATTTTTGGCTTTTCAGGAAATCAATATCAAACAGAGTCCAAACGCGATGAAACTTTACAGTATTTTTATGGACCAGAAGGGACCCATGAAGGTTTGGGAGAAGACCAGAAGAGTCACAAGGGAGTGACAAGCTCAATAGGAACGCCCTGGGGGGCATGCCCCTTGAACTTGTGTGCCCCTCATGGAACATCTTGACCTAATTCCACCTCCATAAATACCCAAATATTCCCAATATACCACAGAGCCACCAGAAACACTTTCGCCGCCACCACAAGCTTATGCCCTTCCGTGATCCCATCAGGAGGCCCTTTCTGGTACTCTGCCAGAGGGGGAATCATTCACGGAGGGCTTCTAGGCCATCCTTGCTGCCCTACGGGTCCATAGCTAGTAGCAAGATGGCTTCTTCTCTCTTTGATCTTCAATACAATGTTCTCCTAAATGTTCTTGGAGTTCTATTCAATGTAATCTTCTTTTGCGGTGTGTTTGTTGGGATTCCATGAATTGTGGGTTTATGATCATATTATTCATGACTATTAATTGAGTCTTTTCTGAACTTTATTCTACATGATTGTTATAGCTTTGTATTTCTATTTGATCTATCAGTTTGGTTTGTCTAACTATAGTGATTTATTATATCAGTTTGGTTTGTCTAACTACATGATTGTTATAGCTTTGTCTATATCATGTCATCTTGCTTAAGGCATTACTCTGTTTTATACTTAATACCGTTGATGCATGAAGGATAGTGGTCGATGGTTGAAGTGATAGTAGTAGATGCAGGCATGAGTCAGTCCATTTGTCTCGGACGATATGCCTATATACATGACCATTGCCTTGAATATCCTCATAACTATGCACATTTCTATCAATTGCCCAACAGTAATTTGTGCACCCATCGTATGTTATGTGTTCGAGAGAGAAGCCTCTAGCGAAAACTATGGTCCCGGGTCTACTTTTATCATATATAAAAACACAAAAATACCTTGCTGCAATTTTATTTATTTTCTTTTGTTTTGCAATTTATTTTATCATCTACCACTACGAGATTTATTCCTTGCAAGTAACCGCTGAGGGGATTGACAACCCTCTTGTACGCGTTGGGTGCAATTATTTGCTTTTATGTGTGCAAGTGTTGTTCACGAGGCTTTTGTGTGATTCTCCTGCTGGATTGATAACCTTGGTTCTTAACTGAGGGAACTACTTATCTCTACTGTGTTGCATCATCCTATCCTCTTCGAGGAAACCAACGCAGCTCACAAGTAGCATGGATACTTATACATCGTTTCCTTCACCGACGATTTGAGCAGATATGGGTATATCTATTTAATGAAACATACGTCTGAAACATTTGAAAAGTTCAAAGAATTTTAGAATGCATTGAGAATCATTGTGGCAAAAAGATCAAATTTCTACGATCGGATCGTGGAGGAGAAGATCTAAGCCATGAGTTGAGCAAGCATCTAAGTGATCTCGAGATTGTCCGACAACTTACCCCTCCTGGAACTCCACAAAGAAACAATGTGTCGGAAAGGCGTAACCGAACCTTGTTAGACATGATCAGGTCAATGATTTCATTTCCCGATCTACCTTTATCATTCTGGGGATAGGCATTTGAAACATCAATATATACACTAAACAATGCACTGTCAAAGTCTGTTGAGATGACAGCATATGAGTTAAGGAATGACAAGAAACAAAATTTTCCGCATCTCAAGATTGGGGGTTGTGAAGCTTATGTGAAATGTTTACAGCCAAACAAGCTTGATACCAAAGTAGACAAGTGCTACTTTGTAGGATATCCCAAAGATACATTTGGGTATTCTTTCTAACAAAAGTACAATGACAAAGTGTTTGTTGCAAAAGGTGGACACTTTATCGAGGATGAGTTTCTTGCTAAATAAGAAAGTGGGTTTTGAGAAAGGTAGTAGAAAACAACAAATAATTCGCCTTATGAACACCCAAGAACAATATGAAGATGCTTAACGGGTTGTGATCAATGATCGTTACCGACTCCGAAAGTGCAATGGAAGTTGATGAGTCGGTGGAGATCATACTTGAAGTCCCTCGAACGTTGATAAAGATCCTGCGAACCACCCACATACGATCCCTCAAAGGGAAGACCCAAAGCACGACCTCTCTACTTGGTTGCAAGTGTACTGTCTTCACGATCCAGTAGCGCTTCGCGGTCCAGAGTTAATTGTCGCCATAGAATTAGAGGGAGAATACTAGAACCACAGGGTCTTCTAATTATGAGGATTAGAGCTGGCTAGAGCTCTCTCTAATTAGTTAACTAGGACCAACTAGAACATGCACTAGATCAACTAGAGGAGGCTCCAAAACTTGTATCCACACAGGGTGGAAATCCTCTACTATATATAGGATTGGGGTGGAGAGGGGCTGCCACAAAGGGGGAAAGAGTCCCCTTGGGGCGCCGGACAAGGGAGGGGGAGTAGTACTCCCCCTCCAAGTAGGATTTGGCACCCCCTTTTAGGAAAGGGGGCGCCTCCCTTGTTGGGCCCTTGTGGCCCAACTCCTTCTCCACCTCTTGGCCTTATTTGGCCCGTTGATATTAAATTAAATACATTTTTGTTCTAAACATTTCCAGAGCATAATATATATAATTTAACATCCCTAGAAATTTTTTTCACCTATATATATATATATATATATATATATATATATATATATATATATTAATCGCTAATACCCGGTATTACCCAATATTCACCAAAACCCCTTCGGTGACCCCGAAACGCTTTCGGAACCTCTTGGAACTATTCTGGATATTAATGAAACAACTCCAAAAATATATTCTCATCAGTCCCGTCCTACTAACACTCAGCATATCATGATTACCTTAAGATTGTGACCCCATAGGTTCGCTAACCATAGACATGAACGAAACCCCTTCGTTCAATGACCGATAGCGGAACCATGGACATCCATATTGTTCCCTATGATTAGACGAATGATATTCGAGTGAACCTTCGGTTATCATGTGATGTTTCCTTAGCTTCGCGATACTTTACAAGACCCGGTGCACATCGGTATCCTCTTGAGTCATCACCATGCTCACTATATCATTGCTCGTGTTACCGGTTTTGTTCTTCTTTCTCATTGACCTGTTTCGGCATCCCTGTGACATAGTCACCTGTGTTTGGCTAGACAATGATGGATGCCTTCACATCGAGAGGGCCTTAAGAATATCTCTCCATCGTCGGAGGAGCATTTCCCACTCTTGAGTTATCCGGTCACTTGTCAAACTTTCCGGTGAGCCTGAAAGTTGTCGTTATGATCACCTTGTTACAGATGACCTTTGAGCAACCCAAAGCCCTCCATCAGGTAGGAAGTGACCGAGACGCTCTCATGGTCCGAGGAACTAAAACACATGCTAACACTCCGTGTTATAACAGATGATTTCAGATGATATGATCACATGGTACAACAGACAAGTATTGGGTCGATTCAACATGATCATTCTTCTAACGTCATACCATCAATATTGTTTTAGGACTATCATTACACTTAATTATATCCTAAGATCCGGAAAACGTGATCACTAACAATACTTGAGCCGATCTTAGAGGCGAGAGCGGGAACCAATTGTTTATCTTTTATCATTTCACACGTGCATATGTATTTTCCACTGAGTCGCATATTCCAGGATCATAACAGTTATAGCATGAAAAATAAATATTAATTATGAATATTGAAAATATCGTAATACAATATTATTGCCTCTAGGGCATATTTCCAATAGTCTCCCACTTGAACTAGAGTCAATAATCTAGTTGCATGGTTTTAGAAAGGGTTAATTTGATAAATGCCACTCTAAATCTGGCGATTTCGAGAAATGCCACTACAATTTGCAAATTTAAAAAATGCCATTTCATGCCATTTCCGGTGGCATTTTTTGAAGTCTGGAGTGGCGTTTTTCAAAGTATGCAAAAATTGCAGTGGCATTTTTCAAATTTTAAAAATTGATGTGGCATTTTTGTGAATCATGATAATTTGAGTAGCATTTATCTAATTGACCCTTTTAGAAACACCTATGGGTATTCTAGTGTTTCTTAGGCTTTGCTTGTGGTAGAGCTTTTGTTATTTGTTGTGACATATTCAAAACTCAGAAATATTTGTGTCAGTTTTGTCTGTTTGCAAGATCTCAATCCACCTTGTTCTGAGCTATAATATTTTATTGAAAATAAAATATCATTTAGACTCATTGCACATAGAATCATATTTCGGATTCATCCATTTATATCAAGATTCTTCTTGACCGGCCATATTCATAATATGAAGTTTATGGGCTTATTACAATTTTTATAATACCCAATTATATGAATACATTTCTTGATTATTGGATCTATCTTTCATATCAAGAATCTTCTTGATTGTCCATTATTCATACTATTTATGGGTTTCTTACAAGTTTTGCAATATCCAATTATATCAAGATATTTCTTGATTATTGAATTTTACCCATTTATATCAAGACTCGTCTTGATTGGCCATGTTCTCAATATATTGTTAATGTGTGTTCTTTACAACTTTTGTAATATCCAATTATATCAAGACATTTCTTGATTATTGGATCTACCCTTTTATATCAAGACTCTTCTTGATGAGACAACATTGAAACATCTAATGTTTTCAAAAAACATAAAATATCGTTATAGAATCAATATTGTTTATAAAAAATCTTATCACAACCCAAATTATATCAATCATGAAGTTGGTATTCATATATTCTCAATAATGAAATTTTAACTTCATATGCTCAAAATGATACATTTATTCTTTTGAGATCCTTGATATCTGTTACTAACACTTAGTAAAACTCTTGGCCCTTTTCATATATATTATAACTATCAAGATGAATTACTTTCATTTACCATGCTTATAAGCATCTAGTTATAGGACACTGAGAGAAACAATTTCTATATTTAAACACTTTAAACCTTTTTGTCAAAATACATAAACATTTAAGCTCAGTCAGACACATTGATCTATCTTTATAGATTCTTTCATACCCAATATTTTGCCTTGTTATTTGATGAAAACATATTTCAAAAACATTTTATTTTTGCTAAGAAGTTATATTATTTCAATCCCAACATATGTGATTAGAAATACTATATATAGCTCCCACTGAGTTATTTATATACACAAGGTTCCCTTGATAAGATCAAAATCTCAATATCAGCTCACTTGTTATAGATTTCAAAAACTCTTTTTAAGTTTACACTTTTATCCGATGTCTTTGAAGGTTTTAAAACCTTTCTGGTTGTATCATTCATACATCTTTTCTTTTTAGGAAACTTAGTTTTAATATCCACTTTCTTCAAAAATCTTTTAAGTATCAACCAAGTTCCAAACTTTTTTTATTTATGCCAATTACAATAAAGTTCTAAACTTAATTGTAAATTTATTCCGGTGTGCATGCTAGGAACCATTCCTTTGAGCTGGGCACCGCTATTGTTTCCTTGTGGTGTTCTAGACCATCTTATTTCAAAGATGAATATCTCATTTGTAAAATTTCATAAATTCGACTATATTCCGAATTTCTTTAAACTAGTTACAAGCTATAGAATTTCTACATCAAATGTAGTAACTTACGGTTTATTTTGCAGACAATCTATTGAACAATTTCTAGTTTATTAATTCTGATTATTACCGTTAGGGAATCAATAATCCTTTCTAAGTTGTAATGTCTTCCCACTTATTTCTTTCACAAGAAAAACTTTTCTTGCAAAAGTGTTCATCCGTGTCAAACATTTTGCCTTTTGAACATTTCAATGGAAGGAACCCAAATCATTTCTTTATGATATCCTACAACTTTTATCTGGTTTATAATTTCTATAATTCTTATGGTTTCATTAACCAGACTAGTATGCGGTGCTGTATATAGTGTATATCCTACCGTTTCAATTTATAACCCAAAGTATAAATATAGATCGGTAATAAATAATTCCATAATTATTTGACTGTTTTTGTTAAACTTATGACTTAGATAATTTTCTTCATTCTTGAAGAATTAATTTATCTTTGGTCCTAATGATCCCTATCTTCATTATAAGATATTTGAACTCTTTAAATACATTCTAAAATTCAAATATTATAGATTTTTATAAGTAAATCATATTTACCTAATCTTTTAATGAAGTATTATTATCCATTGTGCCATGGCTTGTTTATCATACTTCATACATCATCATGTATTTTTTATTTGATTTCTCAATTAAGAGATTTCAATGCTTCATCTATATGAAGACCCCTAATAAAGCCAAGCAGTGATATATCAGTCTTCTTAAGACGTTTATCGTTAATGTTAGAAATTTCAAATCAAGATTCATTGACTAAACCATAAAAAATTTGCGGTTCATCCAAGCATATTATTATAACCACTTTAGCAACTATTGTCCAAAATATTATAAGAACATTCGTCGCATAATTCAAGACATAATGTCTTATACAACTTTGGAACGCAATAACTATTATTTGATCCTAATTTGAATCTTGTAGATGAACTAAAGCCATGATTCTATTCGTCCTGAGCAGCGATCTCATCACCATCCTTGACTAGCATCACGTCTTTCTTTCTTCTCAACTTGTGAGCTTTCTGTAGTCCCTGCATTAGGTTGCACACAAAAGCAATCGATAAGTATCAAATACTTGTGACTTATAGAAACTAGATAAATAACATTAACTTTGTATAACTTTTATACCTTTACATGAAGAACCATTCTTCTTGTCTGCCAAATATTTCTTGCAGTTCCGCTTCGAGTGACCCTTCTGTTTGCAGTAGAAATATTCAATCTCTTTAGAGGATCCGCCCTTGTTCTTTTTCTGATAGATGGTCTTACCGGCACCAGTAGATTTCTTCTTGGACTTGACCTTCTTTTTGAAACTTGTAGTTTTTTTGATAATCAACACTTCTTTGTTCTTCTGCATGCCAGCTTCCGCAGTTTTGAGCATAGCAAAAAACTCATTTGCACTTTTCTCCATCCCGTTCATGTTGTAATTTATGATAAAACCATCGTAAGATGGGGGGTGAAGCAAGCATAATATCTGTACCGAGGGTTGGCGAAATTCCAAATTCCAGTGAAGCAAGTCTATCAACACAGCCAGCAAGCTTTACTATATGCTCACTCATTGAGGAACCCTCTTTCATCTTGCATTAGATCAGGACCTTGGTTAACTCAAACCGTTCAGTCCTTGCCTGTTTCTTGTACAAAACTTCTTGTGACCCAATTATAAATTGAGTGGTAGATCGTTCAAAACGCTTATGTAGTTCAGGATCCATCAAGTTCCATGAGACACTAGACTGCTTCATAGTCATCACTACGAGAAGTATAAGCAGCAACTTCTTCGGGTGATGAATCCTTTGAGGGAGCATCACCTAGGGGATGATCTAGCATGTACTCCTTCTTGGCACTCCTGAGAACAAATCTCAGGTTGTGGATCCAATCCGCATAGTTTTCACTATTTGCAGCCAACTTTTCTTTCTCAAGCATAGGGGCTAAGTTGAACATAGTGCGAGCCATTTAATCTACAACAATAAACACAAATAATTTTGTACATAATTCACAATTAATATTGCACTAGTTTACTAAAACAATTTTTAATACTAAAGTGCACGCCCACTCAAATTAATATCTCTCATAATTAATAGTGAGTGATTAAAGATCCAAGTCTAGTTCTCAGCCATTGATGTGGACATCACTGATGACGAGAATTTTGACCGGTGGGCAAATTTTTGTCCTATCATATCTCCATATGACTCTTGTTCATCTTTTGATGCTTTGTGATTCAAGCTCAGAATGATTCTGCTAGAACTTTAACACAACAAGTGTTATCTACATACATGGTCTGACCATCCCCATCTTACACCTCACGCCCCGTTTGTACTCATGTGGACATGATGCACTCCGGAATGCTATGTGTTATAGACGGTTGCAACACTAGGAATAGCACATTTTAACTTGAGTTTACTGTGGGAGATCACCCTAATAATTGACTACTGCGCAATCAAAGGGTGCAAAAAACAAATGGACAAACATCTCAAGTAATTCATAATAGCATGGCATGTTATAGCCCTGGGCACCGGGAGATCTTCATGATTGTCTTCAATCTTCAGTTGAAACAACGTGATGACCAATATTTCATTGTCGTGGGAAGCGTTTCAAAAATGTTGCCATGGCGACCATTTCAAAAAACGCTGTGGTGGCACCATAATCTGAAATGCCGCCGTGGCACAAAATTATAGCTCCTTGTCTCCCGCCTTTGTACACCTTCTCCTCGTCGGGGTCCTCCGCGTACATCTTGCCACCATCACCTGAAACCTATCTCTACGATATTTACATTAAGGTGGCAATCTCGTGGCTCCAGCCATCATGCCATGACGCGCAAGCCACTTAACATTACAACATATAACCATCTCATACATAAACTCATTATCATGACGAAGGCTATACCACGTCATATGAAAACCCTGCAAAACCATGTTAGATGTCCTCTAATAGGTTTGGAAAATTTTAATTATGTGGTTAACCAGTTTTATCAATTAAGACTAGCTACCTATGCAAGCACGACAAGGCGATGTTCTTGATGCTAGATTAAGTTTTGGGATGTGTGAAAGAGAGACTTAATTAAAAGTCTCATCCCCCACACTAAAGTTCGTCAATACACGTGACCCCCTAGAAGATCGTCCATCTTCGGCACCCTCTTGTGTATGTGACGGTTCACTATTCCCGACTATGATGTAACCCAAGGAGCTGTTAGCAGATCGTCTACAGCTAGAGCCGGTCGATTGTCAGAACCTTGTAGCAAAACTACATCATTCTGCCGATGAACTGAACCAAAGCAAAACTCATGGGAAGCATAGCAAGAACACCATACCTCACATATAAGATGTGATCTGGATCGCAACCTTCATCTACTCATAAACCTGCTCATGATGCCACTGTTGGGAAACGTATTAGAAAACAAAAAAAATTGCACCACGAACACCCAGAACAATATGAAGATGCATAACAGGTTGTGATCACCGATCATTATCGACTCCGAGAGTGCAGCAGAAGTAGATGAGTCAGTGTGCATCATACTTGAAGTCCCTTGAACGATGATGATCCTGCGAACCGCCAACAAACGATCCCTCGAATGAAAGACCGAAAGCACGGCCTCTCTACTTGGTTGCAAGTGTACGGTCTTCATGGTCCAGCAGTGCTTCGCCATCCAGAGCTAACCATCGCCGGAGAATTAGAGGGTCAAGATTAGAACCACACGGGGCTTCTAATTATGCGGATTAGAGATGGCTAGGGCTCGCTCTAATTAGTCAACTAGGACCAACTAAAACATGCACTAGAACAACTAGAGGAGGCTCCAAAACTTGTGCCCACATAGGGAGGAAATCCTCTAGTATATATATAGGACTGGGGGAAGAGGGTCTGCCACCAAGGGGGAAAGAGCCCCCATGGGGCTCCGGCCAAGGGAGGGGGAGTAGGACTCCCCATCCAAGTAGGATTCGGACCCCCTCTTATAGGATAGGGGGGACGCCTCCCTTGTTGGGCCATTGTGGCCCAACTCCTTCTCCACCTCTTGGCCTTATTTGGCCCGTTGATATTAAACTAAATATATTTTTGTTATAAACATTTTTTAGAGAACAATATATATAATTTAACATATCCGAAAACATTTTCCACCTATATATATTAATCGGTAATACCCGATATTACCCGATATATACTGAAACACTTCCGATGACCCCGAAACGGTTCCGAAACCTCTTGAAAATATTCCAAATATTTATGAAAAAATTCCACAAATATATTCTCATAACTTCTGTACAACAAACACTCAGAAGATCATGATTACCTTAAGCTTGTAACCCCGTAGGTTCTGTAACCATAGACATCAACGAAACCCCTTCGTCCAATGATCGATAGCTAAACCATGGACATCCATATTGGTCCCTATGATTACACGAATGATATTTGAGTGAACTTTTGGTTATCATGTGATGTTCCCTTAGCTTTGTGATACTTTACAAAACCTAGTGCACATCGGTATCCTCTTGAGTCATCACCATGCTCACTATACTGTTGCTCGTGTTACCGGTTTTGTTCTTCGTTCTTCTTGACGTGTTTCGTCATCCCTGTGATGTAGTCACCTGTGTTTGGCTAGACGATGATGGATTCCTTCACACCAAAAGGCTCCAAAGAATATCTCTCCATCATCGGAGGAGCATTTCCCACTCTTGAGATGTCTGGTCACTTGTCAAACTTTTTGGTGAGCCTGAAAGTTGTCGTTATGATCACCTTGTTACAGATGACGTTTGAGCAACCCAAAGCTCACCATCCGGTAGGAAGTGACTGAGACACTCTCAGGGTCTGAGGAACTAAAACACTTGCTAAAACTTCGTGTTATAACAGATGATTTCAGACGATATTATCACATAGTATAACAGACAAGTATTGGGTTGATTTAACATGATCATTCTTCTAACGTCATACCCTCAATGTTGTTTTAGGACTATCATTACACTTAACAATATCCTACGCTCCGGAAAACGTGATCACTAAAAACACTTGAGTCGGTCTTAGAGGTGAGAGTGGGAACCTATTATTTACCGTTTATCATTTCACATGTGCATATGAGTTTTCCACTGAATCGCATATTCCAGGATCATAGCAACTATAGCATGAAATATGAACTCTTAATTATGAATAACGGAAATATAATAATACAATATTATTACCTCTAGGACATATTTCCAACAGTGGGAGGACAGTACAACTTGACGAGATTACTGAATCTCCATGGGTAAATAGGACAAACAATACGGAATTTGTTCCAGAAGTTGTCTGCACAACTGAATCAGAAGTTACTACATCGGCTGTAGAAACTCCAGTTAAGATTGTAACTGAACCGCATAGGTCAGGAAGAGTTATCAAACCTTCTAAATGGTAGATAACAAAATAGTCATCTTAGAAGAAGATGAGCCTGCGCAATACAAGGAAGCAGTGGCGATGCCCAGATCAAAAGAATGGCTCAAAGCCATGCAATCCAAAATGGAGTCCTTGTACGAGAATCAAGTCGGAACTTTGTCGATCCTCCAGAGGGTGTAAAACCCATACAATGAAAATAGATCTTTAAGAGAAAAATATACGTAGATAGTAATCCAACCATCTATAAAGTGAGGCTAGTTGCGAAAGGGTTTTTGCAAATTGAGGGAGTTGATTATGATGAGATTCTCGCTGGCCGCAAAGCTCAAGTATGTATGGATTATAATGGCTATAGCTGCATACTTCGAGTACGAGATATGGCAGATGGATGTCAAAACTGCTTTGCTAAATGGAAATCTGAAAGAGGATGTATACATGATACAACTGGAAGTTTTGTCGATCCAAAGAATGCCAGATAGGTGTGAAAGCTTCAAAGGTCAATCTATGGTTTGAAGGAAGCATCAAGGATCTGGAATCAACATTTTGATGAAGTGGTAGAAGAGTTTGGCTTCCATAAAAATGATGAAGAAGATTGCGTATACAAGAAGTTTAGTGGGAGCTCTGTAGCATTCCTAATATTATATGTAGATGACATATGTAGACTATTTGAAGAGTGTGTTTTCAATGAAAGACTTAGGTGAACCTGCATATATATAGGGCATAAAGATATATAGAGATAGATCAAGACATCTAATTGCAATAAGTGAGAGTACGTACATTGACAAGGTTTTAAAGAGCTTTAAAATGGAGAATGCTAAGAAAGGTTTTATGCCAATGTCACATGGCATAACACTTAGCAGAAATCAATGTCCTAAGACAGTTGATGAGTGAGTGCAAATGAGTGGAGTATCATATACCTCTACTGTTGGATCCATCGTGTATGCTATGCTATGTACAAGACCAAATGTTTCTTATGCACTAAGTGTTAGTAGCAGATACCAGAGTGATCCAGGAGTGGCTCACTAGATAGAAGTTAAGAATATTCTTAAGTACCTCGGAAGAACAAAGGACATGCTCCTTGTTTATTGACAAGATGAAGAACTTGTTGTAAACGGTTACATCGATGCTAGCTTCATGACTGATATAGATGACTATAAATCTGAATCAGGTTATGTTTTCATATTTAATGATGGCGTGGTTGTTTGGAAGAGTTTGAAACAAAAACAATTTTGCAGATTCTACGATAGAAGCAGAATATATTGCATCTTTGGAAATTCAAATGAGGCGTTCTAGATCAAGAAGTTTCTTGAAGAATTTGGTGTCGTCACAAGTGTGATCAATCTAATGGCTCTCTATTGTGATAATAGTGGAGTTGTTGCTCAAGCGAAGGAACCAAGATCACACATAAATACCAGCCACATTGAACACAAGTATCACATTGGCCAACAATATGTTGAGAATGGATGTGTGAAGATTCTCAAGATTCAAACGGATTTGAATGTGTCAAACCCAATGACGAAGGCTTTACCATGAGCAAAACATGAGCAACATAGGATAGCCATAGGTGTTAAAGAGACTATGTAAACTAGATTACTGACTCTGGTGCAAGTGGGAGACTGTTGGAAATATGCCCTCGAGGCATTAATATTTGTATTATTATATTTCAATATTCGTAATTAAACAGTTTACATTCTATGTTATAATAGCTCTGATCCTGGAATGCAATTCAGTGGAAAAACTCATATCCACGTGTGGAATGATAAATGGTTAAATAAATTGTTCCTAGTCTTGCCTCTAGGACTAGCTCATGTGTTGATTGGTGATGATGTTTTCCGGATCTTAGAATATCATTAGGTGTTAAATGATAGTCCTAAAACAACTTTGAGATTATGACATTGGAAGAACGATCACATTGAATCGACCCAAATATATTTGATATGAATTCAATAATATCGTCTGTAATCAATTGTAATAACAAGAAGTGTTAATGTGTGGTTTTTCTCCTTAGACCATGAGAGTACCATAGTCACTTCTTACCGTATGGTGGGCTTTGAGTTTCTCAAATGTCATATGTAGCATGGTGATCATAAGGACAACTTAAAGGTTCATAAAAAAGATTGATGATGGACTAGATAGCTCGAGAGTGGGATTTGCTCCTCTGATCATTGAGAGATATTCTTAGGGCCCTCTCAATGTGACGACATCGTCTGGCCAAACACATGTGACTAAATCACGGGGATGCTGGAACAAAACAACAAGAAAAAGGAACAAAACTGGTAACAAGGATTTCGGTATAGTGAGCATGTGATGACTTAAGAGGATACCGATGCATCCGGGTTATACAAAGTATCGTGAATCAAAGGAAACATCACATGATAACCAAAGTTTCACTCGAATAGCATTTGGGTGCTCATAGGGATCGATATGGACATCCAAAGTTCTGCTATTGTTCATTGAACGAAGGGGTTTTATTCCTGTCTATGAGTTATCGAACCTAAGGGGTCACAAGCTTAAGGAAATCACAATCTTCTGAGTGTTAGTAGGATGGGAGTGATGAGAATATATTTTTGGAATTGTTTCATTAATATTCGAAATAGTTCTGAGAGGATAGGAAAGCATTTCGGGGTCACCAAAAGTGTTTCGATGAGTATCGAGAATACCGGGTTTTACCGCAAATATGTATAGGTGAAAAATGTTTCCGGGGATGTTAAATTATATATAAAATGGTCTGACAATATTTGGAACACTTTTAAATTTATTTAATATCAACGGACCTTAAAAGGTCAAGTGGAGGAAGGCAACTTGGGCCACCAAGGCGCACCCTTCCCCTATGGTAGGAGGCCAAATGGGAAAGGGGAAGGACTCCCCTTCCCTCCTTTGCCGGTGGAAGGGGAGGGGGGTCCTTCTCCTTCTCTTCTCTATTCTCCTCCCCTCCCGACCTATATATACTTGAGGACTTGTGCTCTTTTGGATACACAAGTTCTGGAGCCTCCTCTAGTTCTTCTAGCCCCAGTTGGTCCTAGTTGACTATTTAGAGCTAGACTAATACTCTAATACTCATAATTAGAAGCCTCGTGTGGTTCTAATATCTTCCATCTAATTCTCCGGTAACGATTAGCTCTAGACGGTGAAGCACTGCCCGGTCGTGAAGGCTGCACGCTTGCAACCAAGTAGAGACGTCTTGCTTCCGGTCTTCAGTTCAAGGGACTATTCATGGGCGGTTTGTGAGATCATTCATCGACGGTTCACGGGACTCTAATTTCAATCTACACCGACATGTTTCTTCTTCCGTTGCAACTCGGTGATGGTAAAGATCATGATCCCAACCCGATATGCATCTTCATATTGATCTTGGGTGTGTGTAGGCGCGAATTTTCTTGTTTTCTACTACGTTTCCCAACATCCCTAACCTGGCCCCTACATAAACGGCTGGTTGGCTGGCCGGCAAAAGAAGAACTTGCTTTCTCAATCATGGGTAAGTCATTTGTCCTACATCTTGTTTGCCATTTTGTGTGTAGAAGTGCATGCTCTAGCCAATCCAACCAAAAGACCAATATGATGGAAGAGATTAGGCAATACATTTATAAGTCAACACTCCTCCACTTGGGTGGCTCCCTCAGGCCTAAACGTGGATCAAAAGTGGGATGCAACTTAAGTGCGCCAGCTGGGTCTTGAACTCAAGGCCTCTTGGCTTTGATACCATGTAGAAGTGCATGCTCTAGCCAATGCAACCAAAAGACCGATTTGATGGAAGAGAGAAGGCAATACATTTATATGTCAACAATGTGAGATAATAGATGGTGTGATGAAGGTAACATGCTGTATTCTGGTCACTAAAGTTTCTTTGAATTTTAGGTGACACATATGGAGGTCATGGTGAAATTCATAATCTTACGGGTACTATGCTCTAACAATTTACATAACCATTTGTAGTATGACAACTATGCACCGTTAATTCTTTACAAAAATATACAAATATTTCCCTTTCGTTGGCATGCTTTAGCCACTGCTTTGTATATGAACATTTATGTGGTACATTTGAGTCATCTATTTGACATTTAGATTGATGAGGTAGGATTTATGTTCCGTACAATTCGAAACCACTGTCTTTTCAATATGTTCTAAATACACTAAATTGTACTTAGTTTTGAAGATCAATACACCAAGTGTTCATTTATGTTTCCGTTTTTGAGCTTTAGCCATGGACTACATTCTGGATCCGCACCCTTGATGTGTGCTTTAACTGCCAGCTTCTTTTTACATGTAGTACTTGCCATGTAAGTTGAAAAGTAAGTTCCATGATTCTACCAAATTTGAAGTTAGTTAACATTTTCATTCCATATTTGATCCTTTATAGACTTCATTGCTCCGACGGAAACTCCATGTGTTCCTCACTGCATCATGCATCCTATTTCTGAGGGCTATCTTTCCCCAATTAGCTTTCTTTTAACATATTTTCTAAAGCGAACTTTTTACAACTATTGTTAACCTTAAAATTGAAGATGTTCTCTGTGCTTTGATCAGAACTTTCTGCTGCTAATTACTCTTCATGTCCTTTTATTTTTTGAAAAGAGTGAAGCCTAGAGATTTTGAGGGGTGCAACATGCCTGCTATGTAAAAGTCAACTATACCATTACCTGGGGATTTCAATATGATCTATCAAGAAAGAGACAAGAGCAACCCAAACATGAACAGAAGGATGGGAAAGTTCAGAAAGGCAATCGAATAGGTAGGACTGAAAGAAGTGAAGTGCAAAAATTGTAGGTACACATGGAGCAACGAGCGTGAAGATCCAACTTTCCGCAGCATAGACAAAAAAAATTGCAACATACAGTGGGAGGACAGACATCCAGATTACCTGCTAGAAGCCGCCTCAACATTTTCTCCAACCACTGCCCCTACTGCTGACAAAGGCAACCACCCCTTTCAAACCAGCTAGCTTCATGTTCGAGAATTTCTGGCCCAAAGCACCTCATTTCATGGAAACTATGCAGCGAGCGTGGCAATGGCAGGTTCAGCATGATTTCCCTTTCATCATAATCAAGAGAATAATGGCCAGGGATGTGTATGATCTAAAGATATGGAGCAAGCACCTTTCTGGAAAAACTAAAATGTAGTTTCCCATTGAAAATGAGGTGATCGTGCGGCTTGATGTTGCACAAGAGTCCAGACGTCTATCCTCGGCTGAGCTTAGATTGAGAAAACAGCTCAAGCTAAAGGTCCTTGGCCTAGCAGCGATTGGCGAGTAAAGCAAAAAAACCAGGCCTCCAGGATTTGTTGGCTGCGGGCGGGAGGTGCAAGCACAAAGTTATTTCATGCCAAGATGAGGGCTAGAAGAAGAAAGAACTTCATCCTATCACTAAAAGTCCGCGACATAGAAGTTTCAGGACATATTGAGAAGGAGCAAGCAATACACGAGCACTTTACTACAACCCTGGGCAGAAGGAAGAGCTAACGCTACACTCTGAATTGGGATCTGGACATGCCCACTGTGGATCAACGTGGGCTAGATGCGCCATTCACCATGGCTCAAGTATGGGCTGCGATCATCTCGTCCCCACCGAGAAGGCCCCCGAACCGGATGGCTTTACCGGGCAATTCTTCAGATCATGCTCGTTGGTAATAAAAGACGAGATCATGGCAGTCTTCGAGAAATTCTGCCAGCTCAGGGGGCAGAATTTCTCGGAGCTGAACACTGCATTCATTGCCCTGCTACCCAAGAAGAACGGTACCTCCGAGATCAGCCACTTCAGACAGATCAGTCTCATACACTCCATTACAAAGTTCATTTCTAAAGTGCTCTCCGTCAGGCTTGCGTCTGCCATTGGCAGGCTAATTTCCCCAGTCCAAACAACATTCTAGAAGGGAAAATGCATCCATGATAGCTATCAATATGTTCAGGGCTATGCCAGAATGTTGCAAAGGGAGAGAAGGCCAGCATTATTGTTTAAGTCGGACATCAAAGGCTTTCAACATAGTGTCATGGGAATATATCTTAGAGCTGATGCACCAAATGGGTTTTCCCACAAGATGGAGGGATTGGATTGCAATGTTGCTATCGTTAGCTTTGTCCTCTGCATGTTAAATGGAACGAGGGGGCCGCGAATATACCATGTGAGAGGACTCAGGCAAGGAGACCCCCTCTCACCCCTGTTGTTTATCCTGGCAAGGATGATGGAGACTATGATCCCCCGACAAGTCTGGATGAGGAATCGGACAAAAGATTGTAGAAGGGCCAAAAAGAGCCCACCAAAAAAGGAGAAAAAGTGAGAAGGGGCAATGTTACTATCCTTTTCCACACTTGTGCTTCAGAGTAGCATCATGTTTTTTCATATAGAGAGTCTCCTATGTTGTCACTTTCATATAATAGTGCGAATTATTCATTATAAAACTTGGCCCATATATTCAGATGATGGGCTTCCTCAAATGCCCGGGGTCTTCATGAGCAAGCAAGTTGGATGCACACCCACTTAGTTTTCATGTTGAGCTTTCATACACTTATAGCACTTATTGCATCCATTGCATGGCAATCCATACTCCTTGCATTGACATCAATTCATGGGCATATCCATAGCCGGTTGATTAGCCCTATTGATGTGGGACAATTTGTTTTTTGTCTTCCCCTTATTAATATCTACCATTGCATTCTATTCCACACATAGTTCAATGTACATGGCTTGTGCTCATGTATAGCATGAGGGTTGAAAAAGCTGAAGCGCGTTAAGAAGTATGAACCAATTGCTCGACTGACATCGTGGTTGTACATGATTTATATTTTGTGTTAAGAATATGCAGCATGGCAAGGCTATATGATTTTGTAGCGATAGTGTTGCTTAGCATTTTTATTTTGAAAGGCATGATTGTTTGTTGCTATGCCTGAGTATTGATGTCTTTATGTTCATACCATAAAAGAAAGATTATATTGTAGACATGTTAGGTAGCATTCCGCATCAATAATACTATTTTATCATTTACCTACTCGAGGACGAGCAGGAATTAAGCTTGGGGATGCTTGATATGTCTTCAACATATCTATAATTTTTACCATTCCATGCTATTATATATCAATCTTGGACGTTTTATATGATATTTTATAGGATTTTTGGGACTAACCTATTACCTAGTGCCCAATATCAGTTGTTGTTGTTATTGTTGTTGTTGTTGTTGTTGTTGTTGTTGTTGTTGTTGTTGTTGTTGATTTTGCTTATTTTTGGCTTTTCAGAAAATCAATATCAAACAGAGTCCAAACGCGATGAAACCTTACGGTATTTTTATGGACCAGAAGGGACCCATGAAGGTTCGGGAGAAGACCAGAAGAGTCACGAGGGAGTGACAAGCTCAATAGGCACGCCCTGGGGGGTATGCCCCTTGAGCTTGTGGGCCCCTCGTGGAACATCTTGACCTAATTCCACCTCCGTAAATTCCCAAATATTCCCAATATACCACAGAGCCACTAGAAACACTTTCTCCGCCACCACAAGCTTCCGCCCTTCCGTGATCTGGAGGCCCTTTCTGGTACTCTGCCAGAGGGGGAATCATTCACGGAGGGCTTCTACGCCATCCTTGCTGCGCTACGAGTCCATAGCTAGTAGCTAGATGGCTTCTTCTCTCTTTGATCTTCAATACAATGTTCTCATAAATGTTCTTGGAGTTCTATTCAATGTAATCTTCTTTTGCGGTGTGTTTGTTGGGATTCGATGAATTGTGGGTTTATGATCATATTATTCATGACTATTAATTGAGTCTTTTCTGAACTTTATTCTACATGATTGTTATAGCTTTGTATTTCTCTTTGATCTATCGGTTTGGTTTGTCTAACTATATTGATTTATTTTCAGTGGGAGAGGTGCTTTGTGATGGGTTCAATCTTGCGGTACTCTATCCTAGTGACAAAGTAGTGAAAAAGACACATATTTGAATTGTTTCTATTAAGGGTAAAACAATAGGGTTTATTCATATTGATTGGGTTTACTTTGTCTATATCATGTCATCTTGCTTAAGGAATTACTCTATTTTATACTTAATACCGTAGATGCATGAAGGATAGTTGTCAATGGGTTAAGTAATAGTAGTAGATGCAGGCAGGAGTCAGTCTATTTGTCTCGGACGATATGCCTATATACATGACCATTGCCTTGAATATCATCATAACTATGCACTTCTCTATCAATTGCCCAACAGTAATTTGTTCACCCATCATATGTTATGTGTTCGAGAGAGAAGCCTCTAGCGAAAACTATCGCCCCGGGTCTACTTTTATCATATATAAAAACACAAAAATACCTTGCTGCAATTTTATTTATTTTCTTTTGTTTTGCAATTTATTTTATCATCTACCACTACGAGATTTATTCCTTGTAAGTAACCGCTGAGGGGATTGACAACCCTCTTGTACGCGTTGGGTGTAATTATTTGCTTTTATGTGTGCAAGTGTTGTTCATGAGGCTTTTGTGTCATTCTCCGGCTGGATTGATAACCTCGGTTCTTAACTGAGGGAAGTACTTATCTCTACTATGCTGCATCATCCTATCCTCTTCAAGTGTGACGTCCGGATACTTAGGCTACAGTAATCTCACGATAATGATGCCACGTCATCATGGTTACTATTTTTAATCTTGTGGTGTATCACGTCCCTTTCGAATTCTAACTTAAAATAAAGTTAAACGATAAAAGTTTTCTAAAGTCAAATCTAAAATGTTCAAAGTGTAGCAAATAAATCATATATGATCAGGCTGGTGAACCCAAAATTTTATAAAATGCTTAGATGCACTAAATGATAGAAACAATAGCTAAATTATTTATTTAATCGTCACTTAAATGATTAAATTATTGAAAACTACTTTTAATAAATAAAAGGATAATTGTGGCAGTAATATAATTACTACCACTAATTTAGGTGCTAGAATTATATTTCATAAAACAAAAATAGTATGAATTAAAACCGTAAAAGAAAAATGTTATAAACAGTTAAACAAAAAAAAGAAATAGAAGATCCCCCCCCCCCGCTGGACCATGGCCCAGCAGGCCAT
>NC_041387.1:336752035-336752245 GCF_002162155.2 Triticum dicoccoides | reverse complement strand
AACCCCCCCACTCATCCCCTTCGCTCCTCCCACTCCTCCTCGATCTGGATCGGGGATCCGCCCCCGACGATTGCGCCTCGCGCCCCGACATCGGTGCCCGTCCCCGATGCCGCCTCACTCCGTCATCGGCCTCCTTCTCGCCGTGATGCCAACGCCGCGTTGCCGCCGACCCAGGCGACCCCGACGCCCGCCTCGCCGACCCATCACCGA
>NC_041387.1:336743985-336751440 GCF_002162155.2 Triticum dicoccoides | reverse complement strand
CGTCCCTTGGCCGCTGCCGCTGCTCCAGTCGAAGCGGCGCCCCTGCCGAGCCCGCTCCTCCCTCCGTCCGCCCCTGTTCCGTGCGCCGTCGCAATCCCCGTCCTCCGCCCGGTTGGCGCCCGGCGAGCCCCGCCGTGGTCACCAACCCCCCTGCTCCGGCGATCTGCCGGCTTCGCTCGCCCCTGTGGTGCGCCCGAAAGAGCGGGTGCTGGGCACCGTTGCGCCCGCGCCCGTTCGGGCGACAACCGCGCGGCCATGCGCCCGAAAACCGCAAGGCCCCCTGGGGCCAATGACATGGGGGCCCCAGCCCCAGAACGTTTTAATAAAAAAAATGAAATAAAAATAAATAAATAATTAATTAATTAATTAAAAATTAATTGATTAATAATTAAAATAGTTAATGAATTAATTAAGTTAATTAACCATGTTTAATTAAACTAATTAAGTAGATAGTTTAATTAAACCCTAATTAGACTAATCAGTCAATGACGAATGGGACCCACACGTCAGTTGACCAGTCAACGCCTCTGTTGACTGCTGACGTCATGCTGACGTCAGCATGCACTGTTCCGGATAATGTTGAATTTAAATAGTTAAATAAATCCTAAAAATGAAATTAAGTCTTTTAAAATTAATATAAAATAAACCGTAGCTCAGATGAAAAAACTTTGTACATGAAAGTTGCTCAGAACGACGAGTCAAATCCGGATACGCAACCCGTTCGTCCGCCACGCATCCCTAGCATAGCAAACACGCAACTTTCCCCCTCCGGCTCCTCTGTCTGAAAATGTGAAACACCGGGGATACTTTCCCGGATGTTTTTCCCCCTCACCGGTATCACCTACTACCGCGTTAGGGCACACCGAACACCGCGTATTGCCTTGATATATTTTGTGGTGCTTTGTTTGCTCTGTATTCATTATTTCTTCCCCCTCTTCTCTCCGGTAGACTACGAGACCGACGCTGCTGCTGACCAGTTCGACTACGGAGTTGACGACCCCTCTCTTGCCAGAGCAACCAGGCAAGCCCCCCCTTTGATCACCAGATATCGCCTACTCTTCTCTATACTGCTTGCATTAGAGTAGTGTAGCATGTTACTGCTTTCCGTTAATCCTATTCTGATGCATAGCCTGTCATTGCTGCTACAGTCATTGATACCTTACCCGCAATCCTAAATGCTTAGTATAGGATGCTAGTGTTCCATCAGTGACCCTACACTCTTATCCGTCTGCCATGCTATACTACTGGGTTGTGATCACTTCGGGAGGTGATCACGGGCATATACTATATACTTTACACTGTTACATTACTGGTGATACTGTTTGGAGATGGGGGCTGAAGGGGCAGGTGGCTCCATCCAGGTAGTGGTGGGCCTGAGTTCCCGATGGCCCCCGACTGTTACTTTGTGGCGGAGCGACATGGCAGGTTGAGACCACCTAGGAGACAGGTGGGCCTGGCCTTGTTCGGCATTCGTGGATACTTAACACGCTTAACGAGATCTTGGTATTTGATCTGAGTCTGGCTACTGGCCTATACGCACTAACCATCTACGCGGGAGTAGTTATGGGTATCCCGGCGTCGTGGTATCAGCCGAAGCACTTCAGAAGTCAGCGACGGAGCGGTGCGCACCGGATTGGAACGTAAGCCTGCTCTTGTATTAAGGGGGCTAGTTCTGCTTCCGGCCGCCCTCGCAACGTGCAGGTGTGCTATGGGCGATGGGCCCAGACCCCTGTGCGCTTAGGTTTAGACCGGCGTGCTGGCCTCTCTGTTTTGCCTAGGTGGGGCTGCGACGTGTTGATCTTCCGAGGCCGGGCATGACCCAGGAAAGTGTGTCCGGCCAAATGGGATCGAGCGTGTTGGGCTATGTGGTGCACCCCTGCAGGGAAGTTAATCTATTCGAATAGCCGTGATCTTCGGTAACAGGACGACTTGGAGTTGTACCTTGACCTTATGACAACTAGAACCGGATACTTAATAAAACACACCCTTCCAAGTTCCACAGACAACCCGGTGATCGCTTTTCTACAGGGCGACGAGGAGAGGATCGCCGGGTAGGATTATGCTACTGCGATGCTACTGGAGATGCTACTTGGAGATGCTACTTGGAGATGCTACTTGGAGATGCCACTTGGAGATGCTACTTGGAGGACTTCAATCTACTCTCTTCTACATGCTGCAAGACGGAGGCTGCCAGAAGCGTAGTCTTCGACAGGATTAGCTATCCCCCTCTTATTCTGGCATTCTGCAGTTCAGTCCACTGATATGGCCTCCTTACACATATACCCATGCATATGTAGTGTAGCTCCTTGCTTGCGAGTACTTTGGATGAGTACTCACGGTTGCTTTTCTCCCTCTTTTCCCCCTTTCCCTTCTACCTGGTTGTCGCAACCAGATGCTGGAGCCCTGGAGCCAGACGCCACCATCGACGATGATTCCTACTACACTGGAGGTGCCTACTACTACGTGCAGCCCGCTGACGACGACCTGGAGTAGTTTAGGAGGATCCCAGGCAGGAGGCCTGCGCCTCTTTCGATCTGTATCCCAGTTTGTGCTAGCCTTCCTAAGGCAAACTTGTTTAACTTATGTCTGTACTCAGATATTGTTGCTTCCGCTGACTCGTCTATGATCGAGCACTTGTATTCGAGCCCTCGAGGCCCCTGGCTTGTATTATGATGCTTGTATGACTTATTTATGTTTTAGAGTTGTGTTGTGATATCTTCCCGTGAGTCCCTGATCTTGATCGTACACATTTGCGTGCATGATTAGTGTACGGTCAAATCGGGGGCGTCACAAGTTGGTATCAGAGCCGACTGCCTGTAGGAATCCCCCTTCCACACTCCTTGGCCGAAGTCGAGTCTAGACATTGAAAACTGTTTTACTAACATGGCTGTGCGGCCCATGGGCCCACGTCGCCATTTGGGTAGTATTAGGATCTTTTACTCCTTGTCTATACTCTGGGACTCTTATCTCTCTTCTATTCGGGCTAAATGAATTTTGCTAAACCTAACATTAGGATCTCGTTATCACTTTCACCCGGAGAGCCCCTTATTACTGATGATCGTCTGCTGCACCAGAAGACCCTGAAGATACTCTCCGTTGTTAACTCGAGAACTTGTGTTCATCGCGTTTGCAATTCCCCTTCCACCGTAAACCCTTATGGATAACTAGTTGCAGTTGTTATTCTTAACTTCTTCCCCAGTTGGTCTTGTTATTACAAGATACCTTGAAAAACTCGTCGTTGTTTCGATAATCCTTTGAGCTTACTGCCTTGCTGTTCTTTGTCATCTGAATACCCCTACGGTTAATTCTCGCACTTATCGAGTATCCTCTCATCCCCCAGTTGTTCATGTGTTATACAAAAGTCTTCGAAATACCATTCGATATTCCGAAAATCCTCAGCAACCTATTGCTCTGGAATTTCTTGTTTGCTTTCATTATGATTAATCCCAAAAGTATAGTAATCGTATTGGAATCCTTTGTCACCATCATTTTTGAGTCCGTTGATTCAATACGTTGTGAATGTTCACAATCATCAGTCGAGTCCTAGGATTATCTTTCCGGCTCAGACGTCATTTTTAACATGAGCTGGTTCTCGACCAAACTATCTGTCGTCGATTGTGCCTCTGGTATATTCAATTGATCCATCCTTGATCAGAACGTCTGCTTCTGGTCCTTTGTTTTGGAAATCATAATTCCTTTGCATTTAAGCTTTGAATTATTCAGAGGATTCCATAAGCTGTTGCATTTGCATTCCTTCCTTTTCTGGTTGAGTATCGATACTCACATCAGATCCTTTGTGGACCATCAAGTCCTTTGTTGGATTTTATCTGACAACGCCCTTCATATTCAATAACCTTGTGAGCCTTTCCTCTGATACATAATGCATTTGGTAAATTGTATCCTCTGCTTTCTTAACCATGCTCTGTCTTCGAGCTTGAGTTAATTACTTCTAAAGATTCTGGTATATGATTCTAAGATGCCCCGATGGGTTGAACCTATGCCTTCCTTAATAGGTGTGAACTCGAAAGTTTTCACGAGTCATACTCTTCTGGTATTTTGCCAGATAAAATTTCAAAACTACAACTTCATTGAGCGCGAGAAGTGAATGAAAGGTTGTGCATTGGAGAAGTGGGAGTCGACCTTGAACTTTGCGTTCATGCCCATGGACACGATGTACATCTTCTCATCGAAGCTTCTCTTAAATTAATTACTCCCTTGGTATAAGTTCATATTATATCTGGGATCTGGCCTTTTGCAATCGTGGTTTCGACCATGTTCTCTTTTAGGTACCGTTTCTCGTGCAAGTTTAGGCACTTGTCTTCTGCAGAGCAATACCCCAGTCCAACCTCTACTTTGATCTGTCGTCGAGTATTACCCCCTGGTATCTCGAGGATACCACGGAATACATAACTTCTTATGAGTTCTGCATCAACTAATATTCTTGCCAATTCCATTTTCCAACGGGTTCTTAGTTGTTAGAACCCCTCAAGGACACCGACAACTGAATTGAGTCCGCACTACGATTCAACAACTCTTGGTAACCTTCATTACTTACGAGTCTAAACTCGATCACGTCATTCCGAGCCTACTCGGCTATATCATTATCGTGCCAAATTTTAACTGTGCTACCTGGTCCTTCTTTCCGGAGCACAATTTCGACGATGGGCTAAGCTTACGCCGATCTTCCTTGTCTTATTGTTACACCTCAAACAACAAACTTGATTTCAAGTTTGTGTCGTACCCATGGTTCCAATAACCTTTCGCTTCATCATTCGTTTGACTAGATGCCATCACCGATTGATTACTTCTTCATGAAATCTCTCGACAAATGTGTTGTGATCATCATCAGCATTCCGAGCTCTTCCAAGATATCAATTGAGTTCATGATGAAGTAATACCATCCTAACCCTCAATGATTTGTGTTACCATCGACCACTTTATTGCCTTCCGTTCAACACAAACTTGTTCGTGTTTTGTGTTATACCTTGAGATCCTTGCTATCCAGCATTTGTTCTTCTTTACCTTGGAATGTTACCACCTTTTATGTCAAGAAATTCGTGGTAATTTTACCACCTCTTGAGAATTCTTGATATAGTAATATCTCTCGCCTTTTGCGATCATTTCTTGGTCTGTGTGTTGTTTCTAACCGGAATACCGACAAATGGTCTGTGATGTGTAAATTGTAAACTTCTAGCAACCCTATTGCCTTGAAGTATTGGTCTACAGTTTCATTCTAAGTCTACTGATTATTGAATCATCATTCAAACATTGATCGTGCTACCTAGTCCAGATTCCTGGGTGCACCCTTCTATCATTGTTCAGTTGTGTATGTTTCCCTCGAGCATACATCATTATGACATTTGATCCGACAAATGATATTTCCTTGTTCACATAATTGTGGAAATCAATCCTTTGGAAATCTCGATGATTTGTTGCTGAGCCTATCAGCCACCTCCTCGTCCTCTCCTTGGTTTACTGGTGAACCCTTGTTTCAGAGCTCACTTACATAGATCATTTCTGATAATCTCACAATGTCATCTCGTCAAATTGTGTTGCACCTTTTCTTCTCAGGCATCCCAAGTCTGAGGTATCCTGACACCAATCAATTCTGAATCTCGGCCAGATATGGTGGTTGGAACATATTTCCAAAAGTTATAATGTTGGTCGTTATATGACACGGTGAGGTGGTATCATACCTAGCTCACCTGGCCGGAGGCCCTATTGTTATATATTTCTTTTCAGCAAGGTTATCCATTCTTCCATGAGGAAATTGTAAGACTTATTCTATAAGTTGTTTCCGATGGATCCTTTGTGTCCAAAGTCTAGCCTTTGATTGAAGACCATGTCAATGCTATCTCGAAGCATGTCTGTGGTACTCCGAATTTCAACAAGACCATTTGAAGCCAATGCTAAATGTTTCTTACTAAATTATCCAAACACCATTGTATGGGTAATGCCATGATATTCTCTCCCCTTACCTCAAGAGTTTTCGACATAATATCCTTTCATGGATATCGTGCTCTGCTTGTCCTTGGGAAGGATATACCCCTGAAATATGTGTTTAAACACATTTTCCTTTCCCTTGTTCTGTTTAATTTGATAATCATATTTTCCTTTCCATTGTTGGGTTAACCTTTATTGTGATTTATATGATGTAAGAAGTAAAGATTCGTTGCTTATATAAACACCTCGGTTGTATTACTCCGTCAATAAGACCCTGTTACTATTGATGATGACATTCTGGTAGCCACCGATGGATGAGAACCTTGCCTACTGGTTCGCCTCGTTCGACGAGCAGGAAAATGGTTCTCTTCGTCCCTCGCCCTTGGTACCGTCGTTGTTGCCGACATAATCGACAGGCTAGCCTCTGACTTGCCTTGCTTGCATGATCACGCAAGATGTCTCCACCCTTCCAACTTTTAACCCACATGGTGGGCCCATAACCCACAGTTCCATGGGATCGAAACCTGACTCTCCTATACACCCTGTTGTCGAAGTTATTCCTCGCGCTTGGCTTCGTATTTAATTCACGGGCCACCTTCCTAATGCTCTATTCTGGTATCAGACGCAATACTTACTCTCGCTGCTCTGAAACCCTTTCTCACTCTAGTTCAGACTTCGAGCAACTATCTATCCACTTGGAACCTCTTATTGTACCTTCGTACCTTACTCTTGATGTATTCGATATGTTCAACTCGAGAGATAATCTTATGCTCATTCATGGGCTAACCCCCAGATTGTTTCCCTCATAAGCATTCTGTTGTAGCCGAGCTGCCCCTTACCTATTCGTAAGCACGTTGGAGTTCCCGAGAAAAGAACGACATCACAATGATAACCTGAAGTAGACAAATGAATACTTCAATGTAATGGATTGAACTCTTCGAGAAGAACAACCGAGACCAAGAACACTCCCTAGAATTTCGTAACCCGAACCTTCCCCCTTTACTTCCCTCTTAAATCTCGGGACGAGATTTCTTGTAGTGGAGGAGAATTGTGACGTCCGGATAGTTAGGCTACAGTAATCTCACGATAATGATGCCACGTCATCATGGTTACTATTTTTAATCTTGCGGTGTATCACATCCCTTTCGAATTCTAACTTAAAATAAAGTTAAACGATAAAAGTTTTCTAAAGTCAAATCTAAAATGTTCAAAGTGTAGCAAATAAATCATATATGATCAGGGTGGTGAACCCAAAATTTTATTAAATGCTTAGATGCACTAAATGATAGAAACAATAGCTAAATTATTTATTTAATCGTCACTTAAATGATTAAATTATTGAAAACTACTTTTAATAAATAAAAGGATAATTGTGGCAGTAATATAATTACTACCACTAATTTAGGTGCTAGAATTATATTTCATAAAACAAAAATAGTATGAATTAAAACCGTAAAAGAAAAATGTTATAAACAGTTAAACAAAAAAAAAGAAATAGAAGATCCCCCCCCC
>NC_041387.1:336709101-336743548 GCF_002162155.2 Triticum dicoccoides | reverse complement strand
CGCTCCTCCCACTCCTCCTCGATCTGGATCGGGGATCCGCCCCCGACGATTGCGCCTCGCGCCCCGACATCGGTGCCCGTCCCCGATGCCGCCTCACTCCGTCATCGGCCTCCTTCTCGCCGTGATGCCAACGCCGCGTTGCCGCCGACCCAGGCGACCCCGACGCCCGCCTCCCGACCCATCACCGAACGCCATCGCCGCCGTCCTCTTCGTCACCAGTGCCGCGTCGTCGAGCCCCCCCGAGCCCACTTAGCACCTCTACAGGCTCATGGTGAGCCCCTCTGCCGATTCCCCGCCTCTCCCCTTCAAGTTCCTCGCCTTAGGAGCCCCGCCCGAGTTAGGCCACCATGGCCGGAGCTTCGCTTCGTGCGTGCCTTGGCCGCGCTCCCACGCGCCTCGGGCCCCTCCCCGCGCCCGCTCACCGCACTCCCTCACCGCGCCCCGCGGCCCCCCTGTCGCCGCCCTGCGCCCACGCCGGCGCCGTCCCTTGGCCGCTACCGCTGCTCCAGTCGAAGCGGCGCCCCTGCCGAGCCCGCTCCTCCCTCCGTCCGCCCCTGTTCCGTGCGCCGTCGCAATCCCCGTCCTCCGCCCGGTTGGCGCCCGGCGAGCCCCGCCGTGGTCACCAACCCCCCTGCTCCGGCGATCTGCCGGCTCCGCCCGCCCCTGTGGTGCGCCCGAAAGAGCGGGTGCTGGGCACCGTTGCGCCCGCGCCCGTTCGGGCGACAACCGCGCGGCCATGCGCCCGAAAACCGCAAGGCCCCCTGGGGCCAATGACATGGGGGCCCCAGCCCCAGAACGTTTTAATAAAAAAATGAAATAAAAATAAATATATAATTAATTAATTAATTAAAAATTAATTGATTAATAATTAAAATAGTTAATGAATTAATTAAGTTAATTAACCATGTTTAATTAAACTAATTAAGTAGATAGTTTAATTAAACCCTAATTAGACTAATTAGTCAATGACGAATGGGACCCACACGTCAGTTGACCAGTCAACGCCTCTGTTGACTGCTGACGTCATGCTGACGTCAGCATGCACTGTTCCGGATAATGTTGAATTTAAATAGTTAAATAAATCCTAAAAATGAAATTAAGTCTTTTAAAATTAATATAAAATAAACCGTAGCTCAGATGAAAAAACTTTGTACATGAAAGTTGCTCAGAATGACGAGACAAATCCGGATACGCAACCCGTTCGTCCGCCACGCATCCCTAGCATAGCAAACACGCAACTTTCCCCCTCCGGCTCCTCTGTCCAAAAACGTGAAACACCGGGGATACTTTCCCGGATGTTTTTCCCCCTCACCGGTATCACCTACTACCGCGTTAGGGCACACCGAACACCGCGTATTGCCTTGATATATTTTGTGGTGCTTTGTTTGCTCTGTATTCATTATTTCTTCCCCCTCTTCTCTCCGGTAGACTACGAGACCGACGCTGCTGCTGACCAGTTCGACTACGGAGTTGACGACCCCTCTCTTGCCAGAGCAACCAGGCAAGCCCCCCCCTTTGATCACCAGATATCGCCTACTCTTCTCTATACTGCTTGCATTAGAGTAGTGTAGCATGTTACTGCTTTCCGTTAATCCTATTCTGATGCATAGCCTGTCATTGCTGCTACAGTCATTGATACCTTACCCGCAATCCTAAATGCTTAGTATAGGATGCTAGTGTTCCATCAGTGACCCTACACTCTTGTCCATCTGCCATGCTATACTACTGGGCTGTGATCACTTCGGGAGGTGATCACGGGCATATACTATATACTTTACACTGTTACATTACTGGTGATACTGTTTGGAGATGGGGGCTGAAGGGGCAGGTGGCTCCATCCAGGTAGTGGTGGGCCTGAGTTCCCGACGGCCCCCGACTGTTACTTTGTGGCGGAGGGACAGGGCAGGTTGAGACCACCTAGGAGACAGGTGGGCCTGGCCTTGTTTGGCATTCGCGGATACTTAACACGCTTAACGAGATCTTGGTATTTGATCTGAGTCTGGCTACTGGCCTATACGCACTAACCATCTACGCGGGAGTAGTTATGGGTATCCCGGCGTCGTGGTATCAGCCGAAGCACTTCAGAAGTCAGCGACGGAGCGGCGCGCGCCGGATTGGAACGTAAGCCTGCTCTTGTATTAAGGGGGCTAGTTCTGCTTCCGGCCGCCCTCGCAACGTGCAGGTGTGCTATGGGCGATGGGCCCAGACCCCTGTGCGCTTAGGTTTAGACCGGCGTGCTGGCCTCTCTGTGTTTGCCTAGGTGGGGCTGCGACGTGTTGATCTTCCGAGGTCGGGCATGACCCAGGAAAGTGTGTCCGGCCAAATGGGATCGAGCGTGTTGGGCTATGTGGTGCACCCCTGCAGGGAAGTTAATCTATTCGAATAGCCGTGATCTTCGGTAACAGGACGACTTGGAGTTGTACCTTGACCTTATGACAACTAGAACCAGATACTTAATAAAACACACCCTTCCAAGTTCCACAGACAACCCGATGATCGCTTTTCTACAGGGCGACGAGGAGAGGATCGCCGGGTAGGATTATGCTACTGCGATGCTACTGGAGATGCTACTTGGAGATGCTACTTGGAGATGCCACTTGGAGATGCTACTTGGAGGACTTCAATCTACTCTCTTCTACATGCTGCTAGACGGAGGCTGCCAGAAGCGTAGTCTTCGACAGGATTAGCTATCCCCCTCTTATTCTGGCATTCTGCAGTTCAGTCCACTGATATGGCCTCCTTACACATATACCCATGCATATGTAGTGTAGCTCCTTGCTTGCGAGTACTTTGGATGAGTACTCACGGTTGCTTTTCTCCCTGTTTTCCCCCTTTCCCTTCTACTGGTTGTCGCAACCAGATGCTGGAGCCCTGGAGCCAGACGCCACCGTCGACGATGATTCCTACTACACTGGAGGTGCCCACTACTACGTGCAGCCCGCTGACGACGACCTGGAGTAGTTTAGGAGGATCCCAGGCAGGAGGCCTGCGCCTCTTTCGATCTGTATCCCAGTTTGTGCTAGCCTTCCTAAGGCAAACTTGTTTAACTTATGTCTGTACTCAGATATTGTTGCTTCCGCTGACTCGTCTATGATTGAGCACTTGTATTCGAGCCCTCGAGGCCCCTGGCTTGTATTATGATGCTTGTATGACTTATTTATGTTTTAGAGTTGTGTTGTGATATCTTCCCGTGAGTCCCTGATCTTGATCGTACACATTTGCGTGCATGATTAGTGTACGGTCAAATCGGGGGCGTCACATCAAGGAACCCAACGCAGCTCACAAGTAGCATGGATACTTATACATCGTTTCCTTCAGTGACAATTTGAGCAGATTTGGGTATATCTATTTAATGAAACATACGTCTTAAACATTTGAAAAGTTCAAAGAATTTCAGAACAAATTGAGAATCATCGTGGCAAAAAGATAAAATGTCTACGATCCGATCGTGGAGGAGAAGATCTAAGCCATGAGTTGAGCAAGCATCTAAGTGATCTCGAGATTGTCCCACAACTTACCCCTCCTGGAACTCCACAAAGAAACAGCTTGTTGGAAAGGCGTAACCGAACCTTGTTAGACATGATCAGGTCAATGATTTCATTTACCGATCTACCTTTATCATTCTGGGGATAGGCATTTGAAACATCAATATATACACTAAACAAAGCACCGTCAAAGTTTGTTGAGATGACACCATATGAGTTAAGGAATGACAAGAAACAAAATTTGCTGCATCTCAAGATTGGGGGTTGTGAATCTTATGTAAAATGTTTACAGCCAAACAAGCTTGATACCAAAGTAGACAAGTGCTACTTTGTAGGATATCCCAAAGATACATTTGGGTATTCCTTCTAACAAAAGTCCAATGACAAAGTGTTTGTTGCAAAAGGTGGACACTTTATCGAGGATGAGTTTCTTGCTAAATAAGAAAGTGGGTTTTGAGAAAGGTAGTAGAAAACAACAAATAATTCTCCTTATGAACACCCAAGAATAATATGAAGATACTTAACGGGTTGTGATCAATGATCGTTACCGACTCCGAAAGTGCAGTGGAAGTTGATGAGTCGGTGTAGATCATACTTGAAGTCCCTCGAACGTTGATAAAGATCCTGCAAACCACCCACATACGATCCCTCGAAGGGAAGACCCAAAGCACGACCTCTCTACTTGGTTGCAAGTGTATGGTCTTCATGATCCAGCAGCGCTTCACTATCCAGAGCTAATTGTCGCCGCAGAATTAGAGGGAAAATACTAGAACCACACAGGTCTTCTAATTATAAGGATTAGAGGTGGCTAGAGCTCTCTCTAATTAGTTAACTAGGACCAACTAGAACATGCACTAGATCAACTAGAGGAGGCTCCAAAACTTGTGTCCACATAGGGTGGAAATCCTCTAGTATATATAGGATTGGGGTGGAGAGGGTCTGCCACAAAGGGGGAAAGATTCCCTTGGGGCGTCGGACAACGGAGGGGGAGTAGTACTCCCCCTCCAAGTAGGATTCGGCACCCCCTTTTAGGAAAGGGGGCGCCTCCCTTGTTGGGCCCTTGTGACCCAACTCCTTCTCCACCTCTTGGCCTTATTTGGCCCGTTGATATTAAATTAAATACATTTTTGTTCTAAACATTTTCAAGCATAATATATATAATTTAACATCTCTAGAAAAAAAACCACCTATATATATTAATTGGTAATACCCGGTATTACCCAATATTCACCAAAACCCCTTCAGTGACCCCGAAACGCTTTCGGAACCTCTCGGAACTATTCCGGATATTAATGAAACAATTCCAAAAATATATTCTCATCAGTCCCGTCCTACTAACACTTAGCAGATCGTGATTACCTTAAGCTTGTGACCCCATAGGTTCGGTAACCATACACATGAACGAAACCCCTTCGTTCAATGACCGATAGCGGAACCATGGACATCCATATTGTTCCCTATGATTATACGAATGATATTCAAGTGAACCTTCGGTTATCATGTGATGTTTCCTTAGCTTCGCGATACTTTACAAATCCCGGTGCACATCGGTATCCTCTTGAGTCATCACCATGCGCACTATATCATTGCTTGCGTTACCGGTTTTGTTCTTCTTTCTCATTGACCTGTTTTGGCATCCCTGTGACGTAGTCACCTATGTTTGGCTAGACGATGATGGATGCCTTCACACCGAGAGGGCCTTAAGAATATCTCTCCATCATTGGAGGAGCATTTCCCTCTCTTGAGTTATCCGGTCACTTGTCAAACTTTCTGGTGAGCCTGAAAGTTGTCGTTATGATCACCTTGTTACAGATGACCTTTGAGCAACCCAAAGCCCTCCATCAGGTAGGAAGTGACCGAGACGCTCTCATGGTCTGAGGAACTAAAACACATGCTAACACTCCATGTTATAACAGATGATTTCAGACGATATGATCACATGGTACAACAGACCAGTATTGGGTCCAACATGATCATTCTTCTAACGTCATACCATCAATGTTGTTTTAGGACTATCATTACACTTAATGATATCCTAAGATCCGGAAACATGATCACTAACAATACTTGAGCCAATCTTAGAGGCGAGAGCGGGAACCAATTGTTTATCTTTTATCATTTCACACGTGCATATGAATTTTCCACTGAGTCGCATATTCCAGGATCATAGCAGTTATAGCATGAAATATAAATATTAATTATGAATAATTAAAATATAGTAATACAATATTATTACCTCTAGGGCATATTTCCAATAGTCTCCCACTTGCACTAGAGTCAATAATCTAGTTGCATGGTTTTAGAAAGGGTTAATTTGATAAATGCCAGTCTAAATCTGGCGATTTTGAGAAATGCCACTACAATTTGCAAATTTAAAAAAAATGCCATTTCATGCCATTTCCAGTGGCATTTTTTGAAGTCTGGAGTGGCGTTTTTCAAAGTATGCAAAAATTGCAGTAGCAGTTTTCAAATTTTAAAAATTGTAGTGGCATTTTTGTGAATCGTGATAATTCGAGTGGCATTTATCTAATTGACCCTTTTAGAAACACCTATGGGTATTCTGGTGTTGCTTAGGCTTTGCTTGTGGTAGAGCTTTTGTTATTTGTTGTGACATATTCAAAACTCAGAAATATTTGTGTCAGTTTTGTCTGTTTGCAAGATCTCAATCCACCTTGTTTTGAGCTATAATATTTTATTGAAAATAAAAATATCATTTAAAATCATTGCACATAGAATCATATTTCGGATTCATCCATTTATATCAAGATTCTTCTTGACCGGCCATATTCATAATATGAAGTTTATGGGCTTATTGCAATTTTTATAATACCCAATTATATTAAGACATTTCTTGAATATTGGATCTATCTTTCATATCAAGAATCTTCTTGATTGTCCATTATCCATAATGTTTACGGGTTTCTTACAAGTTTTGTAATATCCAATTATATCTAGATATTTCTTGATTATTGAATTTTACCCATTTATATCAAGAATCGTCTTGATTGGCCATGTTCTCAATATATTGTTAATGTGTGTTCTTTAAAACTTATGTAATATCCAATTATATCAAGACATTTCTTGATTATTGGATCTACCCTTTTATTTCAAGACTCTTCTTGATCAAACAATATTGAAACATCTAATGTTTTCAAAAAACATAAATTATGGTTATAGGATCAATATTGTTTATAAAAAATCTTATCACAATCCAAATTATATCAATCATGAAGTTGGTATTCATATATTCTCAATATTGAAATTTTAACTTCATATGCTCAAAATGATACATTTATTCTTTTGAGATCCTTGATATCTGTTACTAACACTTAGTAAAACTCTTGGCCCTTTTCATATATATTATAACTATCAAGATGAATTACTTTCATTTACCATGCTTATAAGCATCTAGTTATAGGACACCGAGAGAAACAATTTCTATATTTAAACACTTACCTTTTTGTCAAAATATATAAAATTTTAAGCTCAGTCAGACATATTGATCTATCTTTATAGATTCTTTCATACCCAATATTTTGCCTTGTTATTTGATGAAAACATGTTTCAAAAACATTTTATTTTTACTAAGAAGTTATATTATTTCAATTCCAACATATGTGATTATTAATATTATATATAGCTCCCACTGAGTTATTTATATACACAAGGTTCCCTTGATAAGATCAAAATCTCAATATCAGCTCACTTGTTATAGATTTCAAAAACTCTTTTTAAGTTTACACTTTTATCCGGTGTCTTTGAAGGTTTTAAAACCTTTTTGGTTGTATCATTCATTCATCTTTTCGTTTTAGGAAACTTAGTTTTAATAGCCACTTTCTTCAAAAATCTTTTAAGTATCAACCAAGTTCCAAACTTTTTTTATTTATGACAATTACAATAAAGTTCTAAACTTAATTGTAAATTTATTCCGGTGTGCATGCTATGAACCATTCCTTTGAGCTGGGCACCGCTATTGTTTCCTTGTGGTGTTCTAGACCATCTTATTTCAAAGATGAATATCTCATTTGTAAAATTTCAAAAATTCAACAATATTTCGAATTTCTTTAAACTAGTTACAAGCTATAGAATTTCTACATCAAATGTAGTAACTTATGGTTTATTTTGCAGACAATCTATTGAACAATTTCTAGTTTGTTAATTCTGATTATTACCGTCAGGGATTCAATAATCCTTTCTAAGTTGTAATGCCTTCCCACTTATTTCTTTCACTAGAAAAACTTTTCTTGAAAAAATGTTCATCTGTGTCAAACATTTTGCCTTTTGAACATTTCAATGGAAGGAACCCAAATCATTTCTTTAAGATATCCTACAACTTTTATCTGGTTTATAATTTCTATAATTCTTATGGTTTCATTAACCAGACTAGTATGCGGTGCCCTGTATAGTGTATATCCTACCGTTTCAATTTATACCCCAAAGTATAAATGCAGATCGGTAATAAATAATTCCATAATTATTTGACTGTTTTTGGTAAACTTATGACTTAGATAATTTTCTTCATTCTTTAAGAATTAATTTATCTTTGGTCATAATGATCCCTATCTTCATTATAAGATATTTGAACTCTTCAAATACATTCTAAAATTCAAATATTATAGATTTTTATAAGTAAATCATATTTACCTAATCTTTTAATGAGGTATTACTATCCATTGTGCCATGGCTTGTTTATCATACTTCATACATCATCATGTATTTTTTATTTGATTTCTCAATTAATAGATTTCAATGCTTCATCTATATGAAGACCCCTAATAAAGCCAAGAAGTGATATATCAGTCTTCTTAAGACATTTAGCGTTAATGTTAGAAATTTCAAATCAAGATTCATTGACTAAACCATCAAAAATTCATGGTACATCCAAGCATATTATTATAACCACTTTAGCAACTATTGTCCAAATTATTACAAGAACATCCGTCGCATAATTCAAGACATAATGTCTTATACAACTTTGGAACACAATAACTATTATTTGATCCTAATTTGAATCTTGTAGATAAACTAAAGCCATGATTCTATTCGTCCTGAGCAGCGATCTCATCACCATCTTTGACTAGCATGACGTCTTTCTTTCTTCTCAACTTGTGAGCTTTCTGTAGTCCCTGCATTAGGTTGCACACAAAAGCAATTGATAAGTATCAAATACTTGTGACTTACAGAAACTAGATAAATAACTTTAACTTTGTATAACTTTTATACCTTTACATGAAGAGCCATTCTTCTTGTCTGCCAAATATTTCTTGCCGTTCCGCTTCCAGTGACCCTTCTGTTTGCAGTACAAACATTCAATCTCTTTAGAGGCTCCGTCCTTGTTCTTTTTCTAATAGATGGTCTTACCGGCACCAGTAGATTTCTTCTTGGACTTGGCCTTCTTTTTGAAACTTGTAGTTTTTTTGATAATCAACACTTCTTTGTTCTTCTGCATGCTAGCTTCCGCAGTTTTGAGCATAGCAAGAAACTCATTTGCACTTTTCTCCATCCTGTTCATGTTGTAATTCATTGTAAAACCATCGTAAGATGGGGGGTGAAGCAAGCAGAATATCTGTATCGAGGGTTGGCGAAATTCCAAATTTCAGTGAAGCAAGTCTATCAACATAGCCAGCAAGCTTTACTATATGCTCACTCATTGAGGAACCCTCTTTCATCTTGCATTTGATCAGGACCTTGGTTAACTCAAACTGTTCTGTCCTTGCCTGTTTCTTATACAAAACTTCTAGTGACCCAATTATAAATTGAGTGGTAGATCGTTCAAAATGCTTATGTAGTTTAGGATCCATCAAGTTACATGAGACACTAGACTGCTTCATAGTCATCACTACGATAAGTATAAGCAGCATCTTCTTCGGGTGATGAATCCTTTGAGGGAGCATCACCTAGGGGCTGATCTAGCATGTACTCCTTCTTGGCACTCTTGAGAACAAATCTCGGGTTGTGGATCCAATCCGCATAGTTTCCACTATTTGCATCCAACTTTTCTTTCTCAAGCATAGGGGCTAAGTTGAACATATTGTGAGCCATTTAATCTACAACAACAAACACAAATAAGTTTGTACATAATTCATAATTAATATTGCACTAGTTTACAAAAACAATTTTTAATATTAAAGTGCACTCCCACTCAAATTAATATCTCTCATAATTAATAGTGAGTGATTAAAGATCCAAGTCTAGTTCTCAGCCATTGATGTGGACATCACTGATGACGAGAATTTTGACCGGTGGGCAAACTTTTGTCCTATCATATCTCCATATGACTCTTGTTCATCTTTCGATGCTTTGTGCTTCGAGCTCAGAATGATTCTGCTAGAACCTTAACACAACCAAGTGTTATCTACATACATGGTCTGACCATCCCCATCTTACACCTCACGCCCCGTTTGTACTCATGTGGACATGACGCACTCCGGAATGCTACGTGTTATAGACGGTTGCAGCACTAGGAATAGCACATTTTAACTTGAATTTATTGTGGGCGATCACCCTAATAATTGACTACTGCACAATCAAAGGTTGCAAAAAACAAATTGATAAACATCTCACGCAATTCATAATAGCATGGCATGTTATAGCCCTGGGCACCTGGAGATCTTCATGATTGTCTTCAATCTTCAGTTGGAGCAATGTGACGTCCAATGTTTCATTGCCGTGGGAAGCGTTTCAAAAACGTTGCCATGGCGACCATTTCAGAAAATGTTGTGGTGGCACTATAATCTAAAATGCCGTCGTGGCACGAAATTATAGCTCCTTGTCCCCCGCCTTTGTACACTTTCTCCTCGTCGGGGTCCTCCACGTATGTCTTGCCACCATCACCTGAAACCTATCTCTACAATATTTACATTAAGGTGGCAATCTCATGGCTCCAGCCATCATGCCGTGACGCGCAAGCCACTTAACATTACAACATATAGCCATCTCATACATAAACTCATTATCATGACGAAGGCTATACCACGTCATATGAAAACCCTGCACAACCATGTTAGACGTCCTCTAATAGGTCTGGGAAATTTTAATTATGTGGTTAACGATTTTTATCAATTAAAATTAGCTACCTACGCAAGCACAACAAGGCGATGTTCTTGATGCTAGATTAAGTTTTGGGATGTGTGAAAGAGAGACTTAATTAAAAGTCTCATCCCCACACTAAATTCGTCAATACGCGTGACCCCCTAGAAGATCGTCCATCTTCGACACCCTCTTGTGTATGTGACGGTTCACTATTCCCGACTATGATGTAACCCAAGGAGCTATTAGCAGATCGTCGACAGCTAGAGCCGGTCGACCGTCAGAACCTTGTAGCAAAACTACATCATTCTGCTGATGAACTGAACCGAAGCAAAACTCATGGGAAGCATAGCAAGAATACCAACCCTCACATATAAGATGTCATCTGGATAGCAACCTTCATCTACTCATAAACCTGCTCATGATGCCACTATTAGGAAACATAGTAGAAAACAAAATAAATTGCACCACAAACACCCAAGAACAATATGAAGATGCATAACAGGTTGTGATCACCGATCATTATTGACTCCGAGAGTGCAGCAGAAGTAGATGAGTCAGTGTGAATCCTACTTGAAGTCCCTTGAACGATGATGATCCCGTGAACCGCCAACGAATGATCCCTCAAACGGAAGACCGAAAGCACTGCCTCTCTACTTGGTTGCAAGTGTACGGTCTTCATGGTCCAGCAGTGCTTTGCCATCCAGAGGGTAATCATCACCGGAGAATTAGAGGGTCAAGATTAGAACCGCACGGGGCTTCTAATTATGAGGATTAGAGGTGGCTTGGGCTCGCTCTAATTAGTCAACTAGGACCAACTAAAACGTGCACTAGAACAACTAGATGAGGCTCCAAATCTTGTGCCCACATATGGAGGAAATCCTCTAGTATATACATAGGACTGGGGGAAGAGGGTCTGCCACCAAGGGGGAAAGAGCCCCCATGGGGCTCCGGCCAAAGGAGGGGGAGTAGGACTCCCCATCCAAGTAGGATTCAGACCCACTCTTTTAGGAAAGGGTGGACGCCTCCCTTGTTGGGCCCTTGTGGCCCAACTCCCTCTCCACCTCTTGGCCTTATTTGGCCCGTTGATATTAAACTAAATATATTTTTGCTATAAACAATTTTTAAAGTACAATATATATAATTTAACATCTCCGGAAACATTTTCCACCTATATATATTAATCGGTAATACCCGATATTACCCGATATTCACTCAAACCCTTCCGATGACCCCGAAATGGTTCAGAAACCTCTTGAAAATATTCCAAATATTTATGAAAAAATTCCACAAATATATTCTCATAACTTATGTACTACAAACACTCAGCAGATCATGATTACCTTAAGCTTGTAACCCCGTAGGTTCGGTAACCATAGACATCAACGAAACCCCTTCGTCCAATGACCGATAGCAAAACCATGGACATCCATATTGGTCCCTATGATTACACGAATGATATTCGAGTGAACTTTTGGTTATCATGTGATGTTCCCTTAGCTTTGTGATACTTTACAAAACCTAGTGCACATCGGTATCATCTTGAGTCATCACCATGCTCACTATACCGTTGCTCGTGTTACCGGTTTTGTTCTTCGTTCTTCTTGACGTGTTTCGTCATCCCTGTGATGTAGTCACCTGTGTTTGGCTAGGCGATGATGGATTCCTTCACACCAAAAGGTCCCAAAGAATATCTCTCCATCATCGGAGGAGCATTTCCCACTCTTGAGATGTCTGGTCACTTGTCAAACTTTCCGGTGAGCCTGAAAGTTGTCGTTATGTTCACCTTGTTACAGATGACGTTTGAGCAACCCAAAGCTCACCATCCAGTAGGAAGTGACCAAGACACTCTCATGGTCTGAGGAACTAAAACACTTGCTAAAACTTCGTGTTATAACAGATGATTTCAGACGATATTATCACATAGTATAACAGACAAGTATTGGGTTGATGTAACATGATCATTCTTCTAACGTCATACCCTCAATGTTGTTTTAGGACTATCATTACACTTAGCGATATCCTACGCTCCGGAAAACGTGATCACTAAAAACACTTGAGTCGGTCTTAGAGGTGAGAGTGGGAACCTATTGTTTACCGTTTATCATTTCACATGTGCATATGAGTTTTCCACTGAATCGCATATTCCAGGATCATAGCAGCTATAGCATGAAATATGAACTCTTAATTATGAATAACGGAAATATAATAATACAATATTGTTACCTCTGGGACATATTTCCAACAGTGGGAGGACAGTACAACTTGACGAGATTACTGAATCTCCATAGGTAAATAGGACAAACAATACGGAATTTGTTCCAGAAGTTGTCTGCACAACTGAACCAGAAGTTACTACATCGGCTGTAGAAACTCCAGTTAAGATTGTAACTAAACCGCGTAGGTCAGGAAGAGTTATCAAACCTTCTAAATGGTAGATAACAAAATAGTCATCTTAGAAGAAGATGAGCCTACGCCAATACAAGGAAGCAGTGGCGATGCCCAGATCAAAAGAATGGCTCAAAGCCATGCAATCCAAAATGGAGTCCTTGTATGAGAATCAAGTCGAAACTTGGTCGATCCTCCAGAGGGTGTAAAACCCATACAACGTAAATGGATCTTTAAGAGAAAAATATACGTAGATAGTAATCCAACCATCTATAAAGTGAGGCTAGTTGCGAAAGGGTTTTTGCAAATTGAGGGAGTTGATTATGATGAGATTCTCACTGGCCGCAAAGCTCAAGTCTGTATGGATTATAATGTCTATAGCTGCATACTTCGAGTACGAGATATGGCAGATGGATGTCAAAACTGCTTTGCTAAATGGAAATCTGAAAGAGGATGTATACATGATACAATTGGAAGTTTTGTCGATCCAAAGAATGCCAGATAGGTGTGAAAGCTTCAAAGGTCAATCTATGGTTTGAAGGAAGCATCAAGGATATGGAATCAACATTTTGATGAAGTGGTAGAAGAGTTTGGCTTCCATAAAAATGATGAAGAAGATTGCGTATACAAGAAGTTTAGTGGGAGCTCTGTAGCGTTTCTAATATTATATGTAGACGACATATGTAGACTATTTGAATAGTGTGTTTTCAATGAAAGACTTAGGTGAACCTGCATATATATAGGGCATAAATATATATAGAGATAGATCAAGACATCTAATTGCAATAAGTGAGAGTACGTACATTGACAAGGTTTTAAAGAGGTTTAAAATGGAGAATTCTAAGAAAGGTTTTATGCCAATGTCACATGGCATAACACTTGGAAGTTAAGAATATTCTTAAGTGTCAATGTCAATGTCACTTGGAAGTTAAGAATACTCTGGTATGCCAATGTCAGATACCAGAGTGATCCAGGAGTGGCTCACTAGATAGAAGTTAAGAATATTCTTAAGTACCTTGGAAGAACGAAGGACATGCTCCTTGTTTATTGACAAGATGAAGAACTTGTTGTAAACGGTCACATCGATGCTAGCTTCATGACTGATATAGATGACTATAAATCTGAATCAGGTTATGTTTTCATATTTAATGATGGCGCGGTTATTTGGAAGAGTTTCAAACAAAAACAATTTTGCAGATTCTACGATAGAAGCAGAATATATTGCAGCTTTGGAAATTCAAATGAGGCATTCTAGATCAAGAAGTTTCTTGAAGAAATTGGTGTAGTCACAAGTGTGATCAATCTAATGGCTCTCTATTGTGATAATAGTGGAGTTGTTGCTCAAGCGAAGGAACCAAGATCACACATAAATACCAGACACATTGACCACAAGTATCACATTGTCCGACAATATGTTGAGAATGGATGTGTGAAGATTCTCAAGATTCAAACGGATTTGAATGTGTCAAACCCAATGACGAAGGCTTTACCACGAGCAAAACATGAGCAACATCGGATAGCCATAGGTGTTAAAGAGACTATGTAAACTAGATTACTGACTCTGGTGCAAGTGGGAGACTGTTGGAAATATGCCCTAGAGGCATTAATATTTGTATTATTATATTTCCATATTCATAATTAAACAGTTTATATTCTATGTTATAATAGCTCTGATCCTGGAATGCAATTCAGTGGAAAAACTCATATCCACGTGTGGAATGATAAATGGTTAAATAATTTGTTCCTAGTCTTGCCTCTAGGACTAGCTCATGTGTTGATTGGTGATCATGTTTTCCGGATCTTAGAATATCATTAGGTGTTAAATGATAGTCCTAAAACAACTTTGTGATTATGACATTGGAAGAACAATCACATTGAATCGACCCAAATATTTTTGATATGAATTCAATAATATCATCTGTAATCAACTATAATAACACGAATCAATGTGTGGTTTTGCTCCTTAGACCATGAGAGTACCATAGTCACTTCTTACCATATGGTGGGCTTTGAGTTTCTCAAATGTCATCTGTAGCATGGTGATCATAAGGACAACTTAAAGGTTCACCAAAAAGATTGACGATGGACTAGATAGCTCGAGAGTGGGATTTCCTCCTCTAACGATTGAGAGATATTCTTAGGGCCCTCTCAATGTGACGAAATCGTTTGGCCAAACACATGTGACTAAATCACGGGGATGCTAGAACAAAAGAACAAGAAAAAGGAACAAAACCGGTAACGAGGATTTCGGTATAGTGAGCATATGATGACTTAAGAGGATACCGATGCATCTGGGTTATGCAAAGTATCATGAATCAAAGGGAACATCACATGATAACCAAAGTTTCACTCGAAGCATTTGGGTGCTCATAGGGATCGATATGGACATCCAAAGTTCTGCTATTGTTCATTGAACGGAGGGGTTTTGTTCCTGTCTATGAGTTACCGAACCTAAGGGGTCACAAGCTTAAGGAAATCACAATCTTCTGAGTGTTAGTAGGATGGGAGTGATTAGAATATATTTTTGGAATTGTTTCATTAATATTCGGAATAGTTCCGAGAGGATAGGAAAGCATTTTGGGGTCACCGGAAGGGTTTCGATGAGTATCGGGAATACTGGGTTTTACCGACAAATATGTATAGGTGAAAAATGTTTCTGGGATGTTAAATTATATATAAAATGGTCTGACAATATTTGGAACACTTTTAAATTGATTTAATATCAACGGGCCTTAAAAGGTCAAGTGGAGGAAGGCAACTTGGGCCACCAAGGCGCACCCTTCCCCTATGGTAGGAGGCCAAATGGGAAAGGGGAAGGACTCCCCTTCCCTCCTTTGCCAGTGCAAGGGGAGGGGGGGTCCTTCTCCTTCTCTTCTCAACTTTCCTCCCCTCCCGACCTATATATACTTGAGGACTTGTGCTCTTTTGGATACACAAGTTCTGGAGCCTCCTCTAGTTCTTCTAGCCCCAGTTGGTCCTAGTTGACTATTTAGAGCTAGACTAATCCTCTAATACTCATAATTAGAAGACACGTGTGGTTCTAATCTCCTCCATCAAATTCTCCGGTAATGATTAGCTCTAGATGGTGAAGCACGGCCCGGTCGTGAAGGTTGCATGCTTGCAACCAAGTAGAGACGTCTTGCTTTCGGTCTTCAGTTCGAGGGACTATTCATGGGCGGTTTGTGAGATCAATCATCGACGGTTCGCGGGACTCCAATTACAATCTACACTGACATGTTTCTTCTTCCGCTGCAACTCGGTGATGGTAACGATCGTGATCCCAACCCGATATGCATCTTCATATTGATCTTGGGTGTGCGTAGGCACGAATTTTGTCGTTTTCTATTACGTTTCCCAACACCCCTAACCTGGCCCCTACATAAACAGCTGGTCGGCTAGCCGGCAAAAGAAGAACTCGCTCGCTAAATCATGGGTAAGTCATTTCTCCTACATCTTGTTTGCCATTTTGTGTGTAGAAGTGCATGCTCTAGCCAATCCAACCAAAAGACCAACCTGATGGAAGAGATTAGGCAATACATTTATAAGTCAACACTCCCCCACTTGGGTGGCTCCCTCAGGCCTAAACTTGGATTGAAAGTGGGATGCAACTTAAGTGCGCCAGCCGGGTCTTGAACTCAAGGCCTCTTGGCTTTGATACCTTGTAGAAGTGCATGCCCTAGCCAATGCAACCAAAAGACCGATTTGATGGAAGAGACAAGGCAATACATTTATATGTCAACATTGTGAGATAATAGATGGAGTGATGAAGGTAACATGTTGTATTCTGGTCACTAAAGTTTCTTTGAATTTTAGGTGACACATATGGGTGTCATGGTGAAATTCATAATCTTATGGGTACTATGCTCTAACAATTTACATAACCATTTGTAGTATGACAACTATGCACCGTTAATTATTTAGAAAAATATACAAACATTTCCCTTTCGTTGGCAGGCTTTAGCCACTACTTTGTAAATGAACATTTATGTCGTACATTTGAGTCATCTATTTGACATTTAGATTGATGAGGTAGTATTTATGTTCCTTACAATTTGAAACCACTGTCTTTTCAATACGTTCTAAATACACTAAATTGTACTTAGTTTTGAAGATCAATATGCCAAGTCTTCATTTATGTTTCCGTTTTTGAGCTTTAGCCATGGACTACATTCTGGATCCGCACCCTTGATGTGTGCTTTAATTGCCAGCTTCTTTTTACATGTAGTACTTGCCATGTAAGTTGAAAAGTAAATTCCATGATTCTACCAAATTTCAAGTTAGTTAACATTTTCATTCCATATTTGTTCCTTTGTAGACTCCATTGCTCCGACGGAAACACCATGTGTTCCTCACTGCATCATGCATCCTATTTGTGAGGGCTATATTTCTCCAATTAGCTTTCTTTTAACATATTTCCTAAAGGTAACTTTTTACAACTATTGTTAACCTTAAAATTGAAGATGTTCTCTATGCTTTGATCAGAACTTTCTGCTGCTAATTACTCTTCATGTCCTTTTATTTTTTGAAAAGAGTGAAGCCTAGAGATTTTGAGGGGTGCAACATGCCTACTATGTAAAAGTCAACTATACCATTACCTGGGGATTTCAATATGATCTATCAAGAAAAAGACAAGATCAACCCAAACCTGAACAGAAGGATGGGAAAGTACAGAAAGGCAATCGATCAGGTAGGACTGAAAGAAGTGAAGTGCAAAAATTGCAGGTACACATGGATCAACGAGCGTGAAGATCCAACGTTCTGTATCATAGACAAAAAAAATTGCAACATACAGTGGGAGGACAGACATCCAGATTACCTGCTAGAAGCCGCCTCAACATTTTCTCCAACCACTGCCCCCTACTGCTGACAAAGGCAGCCACCCCTTTCAAACCAGCTAGCTTCATGTTCGAGAATTTCTGGCCCAAAGCACCTCATCTCATGGAAACTGTGCAGCGAGCGTGGCAATGGCAGGTTCAGCATGATTGCCCTTTCAACAGAATCAAGTGAAGAATGGCCAGGGGCGTGTCTGATCTAAAGATATGTAGCAAGCACCTTTTTGGAAAAACTAAAATGTAGTTTCTCATTGAAAATGAGGTGATCGTGCAGCTTGATATTGCACAAGAGTCCAGACGTCTATCCTCGGCTGAACTTAGATTGAGAAAACAGCTCAACCTCAAGGTCCTTGGCCTAGCAGCGATTGAGCGAGTAAAGAAAAAAGCAGGCCTCCAGGATAGGTTGGCTGCGGGCGGGAGGTGCAAGCACAAAGTTCTTTCATGCCAAGATGAGGGCTAGAATAAGAAAGAACTTCATCCTCTCACCAAAAGTCCGCAACAGAGAAGTTTCAGGACATGTTGAGAAGGAGCAAGGAATACACGAGAACTTTACTACAACCCTAGGCAGAAGAGAGAGCTAACGCTACACTCTGAATTGGTATCTGTACATGCCGACTGTGGATCAACGTGGGCTAGATGCGCCATTCACCATGGCTCAAGTATGGGCTGCGATCATCTCGTCCCCACCGAGAAGGCCCCCGAACTGGGTGGCTTCACCGGGCAATTCTTCAGATCTTGCTCGTCGGTAATAAAAGACGAGATCATGGCAGTCTTTGAGAAATTCTGCCAGCTCAAAGGGCAGAATTTCTCGGAGCTGAACACTGCATTCATCGCCTTGCTACCCAAGAAGAATGGTACCTCCAAGATCAGCCACTTCAGACAGATCAGTCTCATACACTCCATTACAAGGTTCATTTCTAAAGTGCTCTCCATCAGGCTTGCGTTTGCCATTGACAGGCTAATTTCCCCAGTCCAAACAACATTCCAGAAGGGAAAATGCATCCATGATAGCTATCAATATGGTCAAGGTTGTGCCAGAATGTTGCGAAGGGAGAGAAGGCCAGCATTATTGTTTAAGTTGTACATCAAAGGCTTTCAACATAGTTTCATGGGAATATATCTTAGAGCTGATGCACCAAATGGGTTTTCCCACAATATGGAGGGATTGGATTGCAATGTTGCTATCCTTAGCTTTGTCCTCATGCATGTTAAATGGAACGAGGGGGCCGCGAATATACCATGCGAGAGGACTCAGGCAAGGGGACCCCCTCTCACCCCTGTTGTTTATCCTGGCAAGGATGATGGGACTATGATTCTGTCACACCCTGCATTTTGTAACATTCCATTTGCATTATTAAAGCATGAAAATTTGGACCAACAAAAACTTTTGCATTATTTGGTTTTTATTTGGAGTTGGTTTTCTCTCTGTGATTTTTCTAAGTGCTCTTTAAAGTCAACACTACTCCACCTTATATACTTCATCTCCTTGCCCCAAACTTCTGCCCAATGATCATGCCATGTGTATAGAGCAATATAGTATTTTCTTACAAAAATAATTGGCCAAAAAGTATTTTCTAAAATTAGTTTTCCAAAAACCCCTAAATCGAGGTTTGCACTGCAAGTACTTGATTTGGGGTGTGAAAAATATTTCAAAGAGTATATTTGAGACCTATTAGATATAGGACTCCCATAAACCACAAAAATATAATTTTAAAAGTCATTTTCCTATTTTATTTAAAAGCTTTTTCTTAAGGCCAGAAATGGTCTTTAATAGGGAAAAATTATTTTATTGTTTTACAAATATTTGACAAAAATCAGGGAAACTCAGTGGGTATATATTTCCCATATATAAGAGTTTCAACACATGGTCATGTTCAAAATATTGGACAAAACCTCCCAAAACCATTTCTGCCCATTTCAAGGATTTGAAATATTTCTACTGGAAATATCTTCACAAAAATCCAAGAAAATTCCAGAAAGTCACAAATGCATATTGTGATCACCTTGCAAAGCCTCATGTCAATTAAAGTCATTTTGGTTCACCAAAATGCCCCAAAACCCTCTCTGACCAGAACCATATTTGAACAACTTTGTACTACCAACTTTCTCTCCTTGACCCCATCTTTGGTGAGCATGTTCACATGTCTAAATGAGGCCACTGCAGCAAGTGGTGCATCAAGGAGAAGTGATTTGCTCAACTAGATCTACACAAGTTCATTTCTGCTATTTTCTAGGGTTTGCCAAAGTTTCATTAGCAAACTCTTCCAAATGAGCTCATCTTCCTTTTTCCCTGTCATTTTGTCATGAAAAACATCCCTGCCAAGTGCCACAAGAATTAAATTAGTGCAAGTACCCCAAAACCATATCAAACACCTTCTGCATGTTTACTAAAAACTCTGTTTGGGGCTCTTCCACTAATCTCCATGAGCTCCACTTTTTACCACAACCCCTCCTAGTCCCCTTTCACCTCCAGTAACGATGGCAAACCCACATCTCAATTATTGGATGGGTAAAACCCCACTTTCTCTCTCTGGATAGCCCATTTCTCCCTCTTCTTCTACCTCTCTCTTCTCCTACTGGCCACCCAGGGCATCCAAGGCCATCCCCTACTTCTTTACTCCCCCCTTGAGCTACCAGACACCTTTGGACGCGCCCACTTTTCATAAAGAATGGCTATGCCAGCCATTTACATGCTCTAGAGCGCGCTACAGTGCGCTCCCGCACTGTAGCCGCCCCCTTCCAACCGCCTCCGGCCACCTCGGGCCTCCCCAGCATGCCCGACGATGCTCCTCGGCGTCCTCAACATGCCACAGCATGGTCCCCCTCCTCCCTCTCCCTCCTCTCGCCTCAGCTCGCACGCGCGACGCCCGCCCGAGAGCTCCAATAGGCAGCGTCACACGCGCGGCGTCTCTGACCCTCCCCGCTCTCTCTCTTAGCTCCCCTCGGCGTAGTCCACGCCCAGAAACACCCAAGACACGGCGCCAGCTCCTCTCGAGCCCTGTGAAAACGAGCAGGAGCTCGCCGGCGCACGGGTCCACGACACATCACCATTCGCCTATTTAAGGGCCTCCCCTCGCCCTCCTATCCTCACCACTCATGATACCACTCCCCAAAACATCCCCCTGCACCCCCAGTTCATCTCCAAAGCCACCCGAGCTCGAGATCGAGCTCGAGATCGAGCTCGAGCTCCGCCGCTTCGCCTCTCCAGAGTTCGCGAGGTACAGGCCGTCCCCGGCCCTCTTTCCTCTCGATCTGGAACCCCTGCAGCCCTCTGATCCTTTCCCCCTTGTTTCCCCTCTCTGTAGAAGCTGGAAACGGCCGGAACCAATGACGCCCGAGGCTCCTCCGCTGCGTGACCTTGTCGCCGGTGAACCAGGCTACCCCGGCGACCGCAACCACCACCACCCGAACGGCGAGACGACGCTGACCCCATCAGTGACCTCGCCCGACCTCGCCGTGCCCTGCATCGTCGCCGGTGAGCTCGCCAGCCGTCTAGACTCGGGGTTAAGGATGACAGGCGGGCCCCGCCTGTCAGCCTCTCCCCTCCATCGCTCCTCTCTCTCTAGTTGACGCCTGGGCCCCTCCCGTCAGGTTTAAACCTGGCGCGCGCGTGTGCACCAGTGCGCTGGGCCGCCTCTCTGGCTAGGCCTGCTGCGCTGCGGCTATTCTGGCCCAGCAGGCACAGAGCCCTTTTTCCTTTTTCTTTTCTGTCACGCTTCCAAAAATCCCACAGGATAATTTTTTTGTCCAAATGAAATAATTCCAGTTCCTAAATTCTTGTAAAAATCCCACCTATTTAATGGTGCAACTTTCATTCAAATCCAACAACCTTTTCTTCACTGTAAATATTTAAATGTGATTTTAAGCATTTAAATATACCTTTGTAAATCCATTTATCCTATTATGCTGCTCCAAATCCAAAACTAGGAATTTTCACCTTCTTAGTTTTCACCCTAGTATTTAACAAAAATGAGTAGACATTTTTCTGAGCACTTTGGTTTTTCTGTTTTATTATTGCCTTATTTTTTCTCGTTATTATTTTCCGACGACAGATTGCGTTGCTGACGAAGGAGTTGGACCAGAAGACTTTGAATACCCAGAAGACTTTGTTGAGCCAGGCAAGCAGCCCTTTGACCATGTCTATGAATCCCTTTTTATGCATGTCATATAGCACCATATTGTTGTTGCAACGGAATCATGATGAGGTGGTAACCACTTTGATGGTTTGCCATCGTACTTCCTCGTTGATACTTGCATTGTGCATTACCCTACCTTCTTATGAGGGTTATGCCGGTGGGAGTAAATAGGATGCTAAAGTAGATGCTACGCAAAAAGGGACGGGTATATGCATGGTGAAGGAGACAAAGTATTTTCAAAAGACTTTTCAAAAAACCCGTCGGGTGCCACTTATGCCCGAGGGAGATGGTGAGATGGGTAACCACTTGATGACGAAGTGGTGTACCGAGGCAAGTGTGTGTGTTTTTTTTTCAAAAACGGATTAGATTTAAGATTTGTCGACTGTCCCAACCTTACATGCGCAACCACTCTACCCTTATATGGGAAAGGGCATTATTGATTACCTAGGCCGATACTAGCTTGGAGCCTGCATTACTAGTGACGGGGGAGAGTTGGTGCTCTCTCTCGGGACAGGGTCGTGCTAGGTAGGGCGGCCATGACTGTTTTCACAGGGCACCGGACACACCGTTGTGTCCCCTCTCGGATGTTACGATCTCGAGTGAGTCTCGTATGATGTACATCGTGAGGATGCGGAACAACGAGTGGACTCCTTGTTAGTGTCATCTAGGGAAAGATAGTGATCGGGTGCTTACCCCGGGTACTCGAGGTATTGCGGGTCGTGGATGACACGGAAGTTCCCCGGATCTTGTGGGTAAAGTGTGCCACCTCTGCAGAGTGTAAAACTATTCGAATAGCCGTGTCCACGGTCAAGGACAGTTGGGCGGTGCTGCTTAAACTATGTCCAGAGTTTTACAACCGTGTGTGTGAGTTGATAAAACTACTTGGGTCAAGTCAAAGGACTTGACATGATTGAGTTGGGTTGGTGCCCACTCTATTTATGTTGAAATCTGTAACCTGTCCTCATTGTTACTTGAATTCTCCTGATGCATGTCTTACAAGTTGTTGAACATGTCATTGCACTCAAAACTAGCTTTCTGCAAAAATTTACCTATATCATGTATTGTTACATCTTGGACCAAAACATGGGTTGCTTGCCAGTACATTCAAAGTACTCATTGGCTTGCCACTGGTTATTTAATTGACCAAGCATGGAAGAACTGGAGTTCGAAGAATAGTTCTTTGGAGACGATCATGCGAACTAGGACGTTTCCCAGTCAGAATGCCTATAGGGTTAAGGCAGATGGCATGGGTTCTACTTATCAATGAAGATTCCCGCTGCTTGTGTTTCATTTGATGTTCAGCCCTTAAGGCTTTATCAATGTAAGACTTGACCATAATGGTCATAATTTGTGTAAGACGGTATGTATGGATGTAAGACTCTTGTTATTCAGCTTCTGTGTGTTCAGTGAGCATTGATCTCTGGGATCACTGTACACGTGCATTCGGTGATCTCGACTTATGAGTTGGGGTCCCCACAGAGCTGGTATCAGAGCCATCCTGACTGTAGGAAGCCCTAAGTAGCATGGACGTTAGTTAGCTTGAGACCATCTAAACTTCTCTTCTTTTCTAAAGCTTACCCAACCCAAAGATATATTCCCTTATTGACCTCTCCCATTCAACCTTTGTAGATGGCTGCCGTACCTGAAGACTTCCTGACCACCGGATTTCCCGTGCTTCTCGAGGATAGCCTCAAGAAGTGTCCGTTTCACCGAGCCCCCATTTTCACCTACCATGAGCATTGGATCAATGACACCGAGACGGAGTATCATGTGGAAGTGATCGTGAAGGCTAATGACTCTCCAACAAGCTGGTTCTTCGAGGGACCCCAGATGGCAACTCTGGTTCTTGCCGTCGAGACGGCAACCCTCAAGGAACTCACCCGCCTCCGAGACCTTCTTCCAGAGATGGCAGACGAGTTGGCAACCCGCTTCTTGCCTTATCGGAAGGAAGGTGAGGATGAGAGCAGTGCACCAGTTCCACCAATAGAAGAAGGACTTCCACTCCGATTCCAGACCTACTTCAGCCTTTGTGCCGATAGTCTGGCACAACACTTGGCCTCGGAATCAATGGAGCTCCAAAAGGAACTTCATGAGACCAAGGCACTTCTTATCCAAGCTCAAGTGAAGACGGATAGGATCAAGAAAGAAGGTGCTCCTCCTGGACAGCCCGCAATCGCATACAAAGGCGGAAGACCCCCAAAGGATGGAGAACCACCACAGCAACACCGCATGAGCGCAAGGGATTACCGCAAGCTCTTCACCCCACCAGCAAAGCAACGCCGTGTTGAGCTCCTCCACTCCCCCACCCCTTCAAGTGAAGAGGAAAGTCAGGATGCTAATAAGGAGGAGGAAGACCCAGAAGAGCCAGACTACACGACCGAGCATTCCACCACTTAGGCATCATTCGCAACTTGGAGATGCCCGTTAGTAACCCCTACGATAGGATAGGTCGTGTACCCCTATGCGAAGTCGAGTCCTTGTAATGGTTCATATGAAACCATGTAGTGTTGTGTTTGCTTTTGATGTGTTTGATGGACGTCGTGCTTTCCTTCGGGAACTTGTAAGCGACTACATCACCCATTTGGACTTTAATGAATGTGTTTGGCCCTTTTGGCCCTTGCATGAAAACAATTAGTGTCATACCAACCCCCTTACTAGGCATCCCATCTATATTGCTTTCCCCATCTTTACCAATCATGAGACCCTGACCGGTCCAACAGGATGCCTGTTGTAACACGTACTGTTACCTCTACCCAGCAGCAAGAAGCCGGAGGTTCTGCTGAAGCAGGAGTCAGCCAGGACCAAGCCCTAGGACAGACTCCACCACCACCACCTCCTCCAAGCATGGACATGGCTCAGCTTCTCCAAGCCTTCCGAGAGGAACGCCAAGCCAACACTGCAGCCCTCCAGATGATTGCTCAAGCTGTCAATCACCAGCCGGCGGGACAGGGCAATGGACGTTCCACGTTGGTGGAGTTCAAGAAGCATGCACCACCCACCTTCATCGAGATTGTTGAACCCCTGGATGCAGACGACTGGGTCCGCACCATTGAGGATATGCTGGAACTAGTCGGATGCACTGAGGACTTTTAGAAGGTGGCGTATGCTGCTCACTGTCTCGGGGGCACTGCTAGAGCTTGGTGGGATGGATTCAAGGCCATACATGCTGAGAAAAACATCACTTGGAATAACTTCAAGGCAGAATTCCGCAAGGCCCACATTCCTTCCGGAATCATGGCCATCAAGAAGCGTGAGTTCCAAGCCCTGAAGCAAGGTAGTAGCACTGTCAAGGAGTACATGCAGAAGTTCAGTGTTCTCTCAAGGTATGCTCCTGAGGATGTCAGCACCGATGCTCCCAAAAAGGAGCGCTTCATGGAAGGCCTTAATCAGACTCTGCAGTACTCGCTTGTTGTGTGTGACTGCCCGACCTTTCCTGATCTGGTGAACAAGGCACTCATGCTTGAGGACAAGCGACGTGCTTTGGATGATACCCGTAAGCGCAAGATGATCAACAAGGGTAGCTCCAGCAACCAGAAGCCTCGCCCGTGGCAGCCAGCCCCGGTCAAGCCAACCTATCAGCAGCCAAGAGCTCCTGCACCCCGCACCAACTATCCACCTCAGCAGTATGCAAACCCCAGGCCAGCTTACAACAACCCCAATAACAATGCTGGCAAGAGCAGCAACCGCAACCAAGTCACTTGCTTTGGATGTGGTCAACCAGGACACTACTCCAAGAATTGCCCCAACAAGAAGCCCGACGCCCCGCGCCCCAATGCGCAGAACCCAGGACAAGGCCGTGGAATGCCACCAAGGACCCAAGCTCCCCGCAACCTGCCGAACAACGACAAGGGTCGTGTGAATCATGTCACTGCAGAAGAAGCCCAGGAAGACCCGGACGTCGTGCTGAGTATGTTCCTTCTCAATTCAGCACCTGCAACTGTCTTGTTTGATTCTGGAGCCACACATTCATTTCTCACCCAAAGTTTTGCATTAAAAAGTGGCATGACCCCTTACACCCCTGAATAACCCTATGGTGGTACAAACCCCCGGAGCAGAGATGAGAGCCAAGATAGGATGTAAAGGAGTCGGGATTGTCATTAATGGGGTAGACTTCCTAGCAGACCTTATCATCTTAAGATCGCAAGGCTTGGATGTGATCTTAGGAATGGATTGGCTCATCAAGCACCAAGGCTTGTTAGATTGTGCCAATCGGACTATCACTGTGACCAATGACCAAGGAGTCGAAGTTAAATTTGCCTCCAACCCCTCCTCTGCTCAAGCCAACCAGGTCAACTGTCTGACTGAAGTTGGATTGGAGCAAGTGCCGGTAGTATGCGAATACCCCGATGTCTTTCCTGATGAGCTACCGGGAATGCCCCCTGACCGAGACATTGAGTTCATCATCGAGCTCATACCCGGAGCAGGACCCATCTATAAGAAGCCTTATAGAATGGGATCGGAGGAGTTAGCAGAATTGAAGAAGCAATTGGAAGAGCAGTTGAGGAAGGGATTTATCCGCCCTAGTGCCTCCCCTTGGGGATCACCTGTTCTGTTTGTGGCAAAGAAGGACAGTACCATCCGCTTGTGCATTAACTACCGCTCCCTCAATGAAGGTACAATTAAGAACAAGTATCCACTTCCCAAGATTGAAGATCTGTTTGATCAACTCAATGGGGCCAAGGTGTTCTCCAAGATCGACCTCAGATCTGGGTACTACCAGCTGAAAATCAGACCCCAAGATATTCCGAAGATGGCATTTGTAACCAGATATGGCCTGTATGAGTGCATGGTCATGTCCTTTGGATTGAACAATGCCCCGGCTTACTTCATGTATCTCATTAATAAGGTCTTCATGGAATATTTGGACAAGTTTGTCGTTGTCTTCATTGATGACATTCTTGTCTTCTCAAAGACGGAAGAAGAGCACGAGCAACACTTGAGGATGGTCCTAGACAAGCTTTGAGAGCACCAATTGTATGCCAAGTTCAGCAAGTGTGAATTTTGGCTGCATGAAGTTGGATTCTTGGGTCATGTTTTGACCGAAGAAGGATTGTCGGTCGATCCCGCTAAGATTGAAGTCATGACTGAATGGCAATCCCCAAGCAATGTGAAGGAAGTCAGAAGCTTCCTCGGACTCGCAGGATATTACCGCAAGTTCATTGAAGGATTCTCAAGCATTGCCCGACCCATGACTCAGCTCTTGAAGAAGGACAAAAAGTTTGAATGGACACCGAAGTGCGAAGAGAGCTTCCAGGAGCTGAAGAAGAGACTGACCACCGCCCCAATTGTGGCTACACCAGATATACACAAGGAGTTTGTGATATATTGTGATGCATCAAGAACCGGACTGGGAGGTGTTCTGATGCAAGAAGGCAGAGTCGTAGCTTACCTTTCAAGGCAACTACGGCCTCATGAAGAGAACTATGCTACTCATGATCTTGAGTTAGCAGCAGTGGTTCATGCCCTGAAGACATGGCGACATTACCTCCTAGGGAAGCGGTGTGAGATATACACAGATCACAAAAGTCTGAAGTATATTTTCACTCAAAAGGAATTGAACATGAGGCAAAGAAGATCGCTAGAGTTGATCAAGGAATATGACCTCAGTGTTCAATACCACCCTGGGAAGGCTAATGTGGTAGCAGATGCATTAAGAAGGAAGGCTTGTTCCTTGAATGCTATGCTTAAGGACAAGCTACCCGCCTTGTATGGTGAACTTGAAAGCTTCGGGTTGGAACTGGTTGCACCAGGATTCTTGGCCAACCTCGAAGTTAGGCCTACCTTGATGGATGATGTTAAGGAAGCTCAGAAGGGACACGAATGTATTGAAGGCATCAAGAGGAAGATCAAGGCAGGCAAAGCCCCAAGTTTCTCAGAGGATGAGCAAGGAGTTGTGTGGTTTGGGAATCACATTTGCGTGCCCAACAAGGTTGAGCTCAAGAATTTGATCTTGCAAGAAGCTCATGACACCCCGTATTCCATCCATCCTGGAGGAACCAAGATGTATCAAGAACTGAAGGAAAGATTTTGGCGGCACGGGATGAAAAGGGAGATTGCCACCTATGTTGCAAAGTGTGATGTATGCCAAAGAGTCAAGGCTGAATATCAGCGACCTGCTGAATTGCTCCAACCACTCAAGGTTCCCAAGTGGAAATGGGATAAAGTCGGAATGGATTTCATCACTGGACTACCGAGGTCAAACAAGGGACATGACTCCATCTGGGTCATAGTCGATCATTTGACCAAAGTAGCCCATTTCATTCCTGTTAAGACTACCTATGATGGCAACCACCTAGCAACTCTATACATCAACATGATCGTAAGCCTTCATGGTGTTCCCAAGGAGATTGTGTCAGATCGAGGAACCCAGTTTACCTCAAGGTTCTGGAAGAAGTTCCAAGAAGCCATAGGAACCAAGTTGTCCTTTAGCACTGCTTTCCACCCATAGACCGGAGGTCAGACAGAACGAGTGAATCAGATACTCGAAGACATGCTCCGAGCCTATGTCCTGGCATATGGAGCTAGGTGGGAAGATTGCCTCCCTTTTGCCGAGTTCTCCTACAACAACAGTTATCAGTCAAGCCTTCATATGGCACCATTTGAGGTGTTATATGGACGGAAATGCCGCACACCCCTCAATTGGCCAGAAACCGGAGAAAGACTAGTATTTGGGCCCGATATCCTCCGTGAAGCAGAAGAGCAAGTCCAGGTTGTTAGAGAGCATTTGAAGACCGCCAAGTCAAGGCTGAAGAGCTACGCTGACTCACGTCGTAGAGACTTAAACTTCCGAGTTGGAGACCATGTCTATCTCCGGGTCACACCTCTCAAGGGAACCCAGCGTTTCCATGTTAAAGGGAAGCTCGCACCAAGATACATCGTCCCCTTCAAGATCATTGAACGACAAGGAGAAGTGGCTTACCAATTGGAACTGCCACCTGAACTATCCGATGTGCACAACGTATTCCACGTGTCACAACTCCGGAAGTGCCTCCAAGTTCCAGTCAAGCCTGATCTCTACACGGACGTCGATCACCAAGCCATTAACCTTCAGCCTGATTTGACCTACCGTGAGAGGCCCATCTGCATTTTGGATGAGGCTGACCGACACACCAGAAGCCGCACCATCAAGTACTTCAAGGTCCAGTGGAGCAACCACACTGAAGCAGAAGCCACCGGGAACGTGAAGACTACCTTAGATCCGAGTTTCCATATCTCTTTAAATCCTAGTTTAGGAATCTGGGGGACGAGATTCTTGTAAGGGGGGTAGGTCTGTCAGACCCTGCATTTTGTAACATTCCATTTGCATTATTAAAGCATGAAAATTTGGACCAACAAAAACTTTTGCATTATTTGGTTTTTATTTGGAGTTGGTTTTCTCTCTGTGATTTTTCTAAGTGCTCTTTAAAGTCAACACAACTCCACCTTATATACTTCATCTCCTTGCCCCAAACTTCTGCCCAATGATCATGCCATGTGTATAGAGCAATATAGTATTTTCTTACAAAAATAATTTGGCCAAAAAGTATTTTCTAAAATTAGTTTTCCAAAACCCCCTAAATTGAGGTTTGCACTGCAAGTACTTGATTTGGGGTGTGAAAAATATTTCAGAGTATATTTGAGACCTATTAGATATACAACTCCCATAAACCACAAAAATATAATTTTAAAAGTTATTTTCCTATTTTATTTAAAAGCTTTTTCTTAAGGCCAGAAATGGTCTTTAATAGGGAAAAATTATTTTATTGTTTTACAAATATTTGACAAAAATCAGGGAAACTCAGTGGGCATATATTTCCCATATATAAGAGTTTCAACACATGGTCATGTTCAAAATATTGGACAAAACCTCCCAAAACCATTTCTGCCCATTTTAAGGATTTGAAATATTTCTACAGGCAATATCTTCACAAAAATCCAAGAAAATTCCAGAAAGTCACAAATGCATATTGTGATCACCTTGCAAAGCCTCATGTCAATTAAAGTCATTTTGGTTCACCAAAATGCCCCAAAACCCTCTCTGACCAGAACCATATTTGAACAACTTTGTACTACCAACTTTCTCTCCTTGACCCCATCTTTGGTGAGCATGTTCACATGTCTAAATGAGGCCACTGCAGCAAGTGGTGCATCAAGGAGAAGTGATTTCCTCCACTAGATCTACACAAGTTCATTTCTGCTATTTTCTAGGTTTTGCCAAAGTTTCATTAGCAAACTCTTCCAAATGAGCTCATCTTCCTTTTTCCCTGTCATTTTGTCATGACAAACATCCCTGCCAAGTGCCACAAGAATTAAATTAGTGCAAGTACCCCAAAACCATATCAAACACCTTCTGCATGTTTACTGAAAACCCTGTTTGGGGCTCTTCCACTAATCTCCATGAGCTCCACTTTTTACCACAACCCCTCCTAGTCCCCTTTCACCTCCAGTAACGATGGAAAACCCACAGCTCAATTATTGGATGGGTAAAACCCCACTTTCTCTGTCTGGACAGCCCATTTCTCCCTCTTCTTCTACCTCTCTCTTCTCCTACTGGCCACCCAGGGCATCCAAGGCCATCCCCTACTTCTTTACTCCCCCCTTGAGCTACCAGACACCTTTGGACGCGCCCACTTTGCATAAAGAATGGCTATGCCGGCCATTTGCACGCTCTGGAGCGCGCTACAGTGCGCTCCCGCACTGCAGCCGCCACCTTCCAACCGCCTCCGGCCACCTCGGGCCTCCCCAGTGCTCCCGACGATGCTCCTCGACGTCCTCAACACGCCACAGCGTGGCCCCCCTGCTCCCTCTCCCTCCTCTCGCCTCAGCTCGCACGCGCGCCGGCCGGCCGAGAGCTCCAATGGGCAGCCTCACACGCGCGGCATCTCTAACCCTCCCCGCTCTCTCTCTTAGCTCCACTCGGCGTAGTCCACGCCCAGAAACACCCCAGACACGGCGCCAGCTCCTCCCGAGCCCTGTGGCAACGAGTAGGAGCTCGCCGGCGCACGGGTCCACGGCACCCCACCATTCGCCTATTTAAGGGCCTCCCCGAGCCCTCCTATCCTCACCACTCGCAATACCACTCCCCAAAACATCCCCCTGCACCCCCAGTTCGTCTCCAGAGCCGCCCGAGCTCGAGCTCCGCCGCTTCGGCTCGCCGGAGTTCGCGAGGTACAGGCTGTCGCCGGCCCTCTTTCCTCTCGATCTGGAACCCCTGCAGCCCTCTGATGCTTTCCCCCTTGTTTCCCCTCTCTGTAGCAGCCGGAAACGGCCGAAACCGACGACGCCCGAGGCTCCTCCGTCGTTTGACCTCGTCGCCGGTGAACCAGGCTTCCCCGGCGACCGCAACCACCACCACCCGAACGGTGAGACGACGCTGAGCCCATCCGTGCCCTCGCCCAACCTCGCCGTGCCCTGCATCGTCGCCGCTGAGCTCGCCAGCCGTCTGGACTCGGGTTAGGGATGATAGGCGGGCCCCGCCTGTCAGCCTCTCCCCTCCATCGCTCCTCTCTCTCTCGCTGACGCGTGGGCCCCGCCCGTCAGGTTTAAACCTGGCGCGCGCGTGCACCAGTGCGCTGGGCCGCCTCTCTAGCTGGGCTTGCTGCTGTTCTGGCCCAGCAGGCACAAAGCCCTTTTTCCTTTTTCTTTTTCTGTCACCCTTCCAAAAATCCCACAGGATAAAATATTTGTCCAAATGAAATAACTACAGTTCCTAAATTCTTGTAAACATCCCACCTATTTAATGGTGCAACTTTCATTCAAATCCAACAACCTTTTCTTCACTGTAAATATTTAAATGTGATTTTAAGCATTTAAATATACCTTTGTAAATCCATTTATCCTATTCTGCTGCTCCAAATCCAAAACTAGGAATTTTCACCTTCTTAGTTTTCACCCTAGTATTTTTCTGAGCACTTTGGTTTTTTTGTTTTATTATTGCCTTATTTTTTCTCGTTATTATTTTGCGACGATAGATTACATTGTTGACGAAGGAGTTGGACCAGAAGACTTTGTTGAGCCAGGCAAGCAGCCCTTTGACCATGTCTATGAATCCCTTTTATGCATGTCATATAGCACCATATTGTTGTTGCAACGGAATCATGATGAGGTGGTAACCACTTTGATGGTTTACCACCGTACTTCCTCGTTGATACTTGCATTGTGCATGACCCTACCTTCTTATGAGGGTTATGCCGGTGGGAGTAAATAGGATGCTAAAGTAGATGCTACGCAAAAAGGGACGGGTATATGCATGGTGAAGGAGACAAAGTATTTTCAAAAGACTTTTCGAAAACCCCGTCGGGTGCCACTTATGCCCGAGGGAGATGGTGAGATGGGTAACCAGTTGATGACGAAGTGGTGTACCGAGGAAAGTGTGTGTGTTGTTTTCGAAAATGGATTAGATTTAAGATTTGTCGACTGTCCCAACCTTACATGCGCAGACACTCTACCCTTATATGGGAAAGGGAATTATTGATTACCTAGGCCGATACTAGCTTGGAGCCCGCATTACTAGTGACGGGGGAGAGTTGGTGCTCTCTCTCGGGACGGGGTCGTGCCAGGTAGGGCAGCCATGACTGTTTTCACAAGGCACCGGACACACCATTGTGTCCCCTCTCGGATGTTACGATCTCGAGTGAGTCTCGTATGATGTACATCGTGAGGATACGGAACAACGAGTGGACTCCTTGTTTGTGTCGTCTAGGGAAAGATAGTGATCGGGTGTTTACCCCGGGTACTTGAGGTATCGCGGGTCGTGGATGACACGGAAGTTCCCCAGATCTTGTGGGTAAAGTGTGCAACCTCTGTAGAGTGTAAAACTATTCGAATAGCCGTGTCCACAGTCAAGGACAGTTGGGCGGTGCTGCTTAAACTATGTCTAGAGTTTTACAACCGTGTGTGTGAGTTGATAAAACTACTTGGGTCAATTCAAAGGACTTGACATGATTGAGTTGGGTTGGTGCCCACTCTATTTATGTTGAAATCTGTAACCTGTCCTCATTGTTACTTGAATTCTCCAGATGCATGTCTTACAAGTTGTTGAACAAGTCATTGCACTCAAAACTAGCTTTCTGCAAAAATTTACCTATATCATGTATTGTTACATCTTGGACCAAAACATGGGTTGCTTGCAAGTACATTCAAAGTACTCATTGGCTTGCCACTGGTTATTTAATTGACCAGGCATGGAAGAACCGGAGTTCGAACAAGAGTTCTTTGGAGACGATCATGCAAACTAGGACGTTTCCCAGTCAGAATGCCTGTAGGGTTAAGGCAGATGGCATGAGTTCTACTTATCGACGAAGATTTCCGCTGCTTGTGTTTCATTTGATGTTCAGCCCTTAAGGCTTTATCAATGTAAGACTTGACCATAATGGTCATAATTTGTGTAAGATGGTATGTATGGATGTAAGACTCTTGTTATTCAGCTTCTGTGTGTTCAGTGATCATTGATCTCTGGGTTCACTGTACACGTGCATTCGGTGATCTTGACTTATGAGTCGGGGTCCCCACAGATTCCCCCACAAGTCTGGATGAGGAATCGGGAAAAAATTGAAATAAGGGCCAAAAAGAGCCCAACAAAAAAGGAGAGAAAAAGAGAGAAGGGGCAATGTTACTATCCTTTTCCACACTTGTGCTTCAGAGTAGCACCATGTTTTTTCATATAGAGAGTCTCCTATATTGTCACTTTCATATAATAGTGGGAATTATTCATTATAGAACTTGGCCTGTATATTCAGATGATGGGCTTCCTCAAATGCCCGGGGTCTTCATGAGCAAGCAAGTTGGATGCACACCCACTTAGTTTTCATGTTGAGCTTTCATACACTTATAGCTCTTATTGCATCCATTGCATGGCAATCCATACTCCTTGCATTGACATCAATTGATGGGCATATCCATAGCCGGTTGATTAGCCCTATCGATGTGGGACAATTTATTTTTTGTCTTCCCCTTATTAATATCTACCATTGCATTCTACTCCACACATAGTTTAATGTACATGGCTTGTGCTCATGTATAGCGTGGGGGTTGAAAAAGCTGAAGCGCGTTAAGAAGTATGAACCAATTGCTCGGCTAACATTGTGGTTGTATATGATTTATATTTTCTGTTAAGAATATGCAGCATGACAAGGATATATGATTTTGTAGGGATAGTGTTGTTTAGCATTTTTATTTTGAAAGGCATGATTGTTTGTTGCTATGCCTGAGTATTGATGTCTTTATGTTCATACCATAAAAGAAAGATTATATTATAGACATGTTAGGTAGCTTTCCGCATCAATAATACTATTTTATCATTTACCTACTCGAGGACGAGCAGGAATTAAGCTTGGGGATGCTTGATACGTCTTCAGCATATCTATAATTTTTATTATTCCATGCTATTGTAGTATCAATCTTGGATGTTTTATATGATATTTTATAGGATTTTTGGGACTAACCTATTAACCTAGTGCCCAATATCAGTTGTTGTTGTTGTTGTTGTTGTTGTTGTTGTTGTTGTTGTTGTTGTTGTTGTTGTTGTTGTTGTTGTTGTTGTTGTTGTTGTTGTTGTTGTTTTTGGTGGTGGTGGTGTTGTTGTTGTTGTTGTTGTTGT
>NC_041387.1:336696383-336708953 GCF_002162155.2 Triticum dicoccoides | reverse complement strand
TGATTTTGCTTATTTTTGGCTTTTCAGGAAATCAATATCAAACAGAGTCCAAATGCGATGAAACTTTATGGTATTTTTATGGACCAGAAGGGACCCATGAAGGTTCGAGAGAAGACCAGAAGAGTCACGAGGGAGTGACAAGCTCATTAGGCGCTCCCTGGGGGGCATGCCCCTTGAGCTTGTGGGCCCCTCGTGGAACATCTTGACCTAATTCCACCTCCATAAATTCCCAAATATTCCCAATATACCACAGAGCCACCAGAAACACTTTCTCCGCCACCACAAGCTTCTGCCCTTCCGTGATCCCATCTGGAGGCCCTTTCTGGTACTCTGCCAGAGGGGGGATCATTCACGGAGGGCTTCTACGCCATCCTTGCTGCCCGACGGGTCCATAGCTAGTAGCTAGATGGCTTCTTCTCTCTTTGATCTTCAATACAATGTTCTCCTAAATGTTCGTGGAGTTCTATTCAATGTAATCTTCTTTTGCGGTGTGTTTGTTGGGATTCGATGAATTGTGGGTTTATGATCATATTATTCATGACTATTAATTGAGTCTTTTCTGAACTTTATTCTACATGATTGTTATAGCTTTGTATTTCTCTTTGATCTATCGGTTTGGTTTGTCTAACTATATTGATTTATTTTCAGTGGGAGAGGTGCTTTGTGATGGGTTCAATCTTGCGGTACTCTATCCTAGTGACAAAGTAGTGGACAAGACACATATTTGAATTGTTTCTATTAAGGGTAAAACAATAGGGTTTATTCATATTGATTGGGTTTACTTTTTCTATATCATGTCATCTTGCTTAAGGCATTACTCTATTTTATACTTAGTACCGTAGGTGCATGAAGGATAGTGGTCGATGGGTGAAGTAATGGTAGTAGATGCAGGCAGGAGCCAGTCTATTTGTCTCGGACGATATGCCTATATACATGACCATTGCCTTAAATATCATCATAACTATGCACTTCTTTATCAATTGTCCAACAGTAATTTGTTCACCCATCGTATGTTATGTGTTCGAGAGAGAAGCCTCTAGCGAAAACTATGGCCCCGGGTCTACTTTTATCATATATAAAAACACAAAAATACCTTGCTGCAATTTTATTTATTTTCATTTATTTTGCAATTTATTTTATCATCTACCACTACGAGATTTATTCCTTGCAAGTAACCGCTGAGGGGATTGACAACCCTCTTGTACGCATTGGGTGCAATTATTTGCTTTTATGTGTGCAAGTGTTGTTCACGAGGTTTTTGTGTGATTCTCCTGCTGGATTGGTAACCTTGGTTCTTAACTGAGGGAAGTACTTATCTCTACTATGCTGCATCATCCTATCCTCTTCGAGGAACCCAACGCAGCTCACAAGTAGCATGGATAGTTATGCATCGTTTCCTTCACTGACGATTTGAGCAGATATGGGTATATCTATTTAATTAAACATACGTCTGAAACATTTGAAAAGTTCAAAGAATTTCAGAACGAATTGAGAATTATCGTGGCAAAAAGATAAAATTTCTATGATCGGATCGTGGAGGAGAAGATCTAAGCCATGAGTTGAGCAAGCATCTAAGTGATTTCGAGATTGTCCCACAACTTACCCCTACTGGAACTCCACAAAGAAACAGCGTGTCGGAAAGGCGTAACCGAACCTTGTTAGACATGATCATGTCAATGATTTCATTTACCGATCAACCTTTATCATTCTGGGGATAGGCATTTGAAACATCAATATATACACTAAACAAAGCACCGTCAAAGTCTGTTGAGATGACACCATATGAGTTAAGGAATGACAAGAAACAAAATTTTCCACCTCTCAAGATTGGGGGTTGTGAAGCTTATGTAAAATGTTTACAGCCAAACAAGCTTGATACCAAAGTAGACAAGTTGATGCGGAGCATCCCTACGTCATCCCCATGGACACTACTACAACTCGTCAAGCACCTCGAGGACCAATGCCAAGAGCACATGCACGCATTGTCGAAACCGAGGTACCAAGGACACGACCATGAAGAAGCTAGGAGGGAGACCCGAACATCTACGGAGAGAGAGGAGGAAGAAGGACTCGGAACACACGAAATCTCTCGGGAAGGAGAAGAAGGAAGAAGGAGGTCGAGGAGGCCCTAGACATTCCGGGTGCCCAGTCATCCATGGCCTCGGGTGCCCGGCCGCCGGCTGGGGAACGCCCCTGGCCACCCCGGGTGCCCGGCCCCCTTTGCCTGGCGCTGGTGGTGGCAGCCTGTGTGCCCGGCCAAATGGCCCCGGGTGCCCGGCTCCTCCCTGGGCCACGCCCTGCTCGCCCCGGGTGCCCGGGCCCTCAACCCCCGTGTGCCCGGCCTACCACGCCCAGGCACCATCTCCCGCCCCGGGTGCCCGGGCCTTGGACCCCCGGGTTCCCGGGCCTTGGACCCCCAGGTGCCCGGCCCTCCTATAGGCGCAGCCCGACGCGTCCCTGTCCACCCCGGGTGCCCGGACCACTCCGAGGGCCTGCGTGCCTTTTGGGGCTTTTGCCCTTGTATCCCTCTCCCCTCTTATTTTTTCCCTAGACTATAAGTACCTCCCACCTAGCTCATTTAGAGGATAGCTAAGAATAGACACAAATCATAGAGCTTAGCTCATGTACCTCCCCTTGTGGGATTCCTCTTGAGAGAGAAGACTCCATTGGAGTACAATACCTCCATTGGAGAAGATCCCTAGGGATTCAAGCCCCCCTTGAGGGAAGGATCTACCTAGATCATCAAGCCCTCATCTCCTACATAGGATTTGGGATGAACTCTACCAAGTATCTTGTTTCCCTTTGATTGTTCATGTACCTTGTGGATCTTGTGTGTTTGTTGGTCTAGTGGATGTGTGATTGGACTTGTTCCTGAGTGTTCCTCTTGTTTTCTCTCTTGTGTTCATCTTGTTCTTGGGGATTCCCCCTCCAATTCGTGAAAGATCTTCACTTAGGGTTCCACCCTACAACATCTTGGTATCATGAGCCATGGTTTCTCACGAAATTGGAGCCCCCCTTCTTGTTCTCTAGCCTAATTTTGTTGTGTTCTTCCCCAAATTCGAAAATTCCTAACCAAAAATAGCCCCAATTTTTTTTGTGATTTGTTGGTTTGATGAGATTTTGTTGGATTTGATCCATGGATTTGCTTGGTTTCAAGTGGATTTAGCATTCCCCCATCCATCTCCACCTTTCCCTCCACGAAATCCACCAATTTCTTGCATCTTCCCACGAATTTCCGCCCAAATACGACACCCCCGGGCACCTGGACCTCAAACCCCGGGCACCCGCACCCCCGCGCCCACCCCCGCCGACCCCCTCGGGTGCCCGCACCCCAAGCCCCGGGCACCCGCAGCCCCGGGCTGTTTGCCCCTGACCCCCCGGGTGCCCGCACCCCCAAACCCCGGGCACCCGCACCCCCGAATCAACCCACTTACACTCACCGTTTCGGCCATAACTTTCACCTCCGGAGTCCGTTTTAGACGTTCTTTAGCTCGTTGAGTAGCTATTGACACCCCCATCCATATTGATAGGTTTAAACACAATTTGACTCCATAAAATATTTGGCATTTTGGCATCTTTGCCTCGGCCATCCACCATATCATCCGCAAAACCACCATAACTTTCCGCAACCTAACCCATTTTTGCTCCATATAGCATTTGTGGTTGCTTGAGTGGTGACTTGAGTCTCCTAAGGTGTTTGGGCTACTTAGGGACGGTTTCTTCATCATCAACAACTACCACCACTTCCACATTGCTAACTCCGGAACCACCTACGCATTCCGCTACCACCATTTGACATTTGCCTTTGGAGATTTTGAGTTCGCGGTTTTTTACCGTTTCCTAAGGTGTTTCGGCTACTTAGGGATGGATCTACATCATCTTGGTATCTACATCATGAACACTGCCACTCATCATCGCCGCGAGGTCATCATCGACATCGACCACTTCACGAATTTGACACCCTAACCGTAAGCAAGAACGATAACCTCCGTATCACCTTGGTATCATGGTATCCCATCTTTGTACATTCTTGCCATTACATTGTTAACCCCTTAGCCCATTTTGCGTCACTTGCCTATTGAGACTAGCCATTTGAGTACTGCCGGCAACGTTACTTGTGCACATTAGTGATCCATACCTTCCATTGCATACATACCATATCATATTGGTATCATCTTGGTATCATCATATCATCCCTTGTGTCACAAGATCGTTCCTGCATATACACAATTGCTATCTTGGTTTGTGTATTTCGCATAAGTGGCCATATAAAAAAAAGAATAAGCTTTTAAGCAAAAAGAGAGCAAAGAGCTTGTGAGCAAGAGCCATAGCATCATACCACATTGCACATAAGATTGTCATATCCGATCATCTTGGATCATCTTGAGAAGAGCATCAGGAACATCATACACATAGCATACTTGGGATCGAAAGCTCATACATTTTGCATCTTATAGGTTGTGCACAAGTGTCATATCCGCCTATTGAGCAATCTTGCTAGCGTCTCTCTTCAGTTGTGCAACACGAGCATTTTTCGTGGATTCCACATTTTATGCTCATTCCTTGGTTGCATGACCCCATTTATCTATCCGTGTGTGTGTTTCCGTGTGCCACCCATTGCTATTGGTCTACTTGTTTCACTTGCGAATTTGTGAATCTTTTCCAATATTATTGACTCTTGCTAACATTTTGCATCAAATTTTTGTGCCACTATCCTCACCGAGATCCACCATAAGCTCTACTTGATAGGTGTGAGTGAACAAGTCCGGTACCAATTCCACTATTCTTTCATCTCACATTGAGTGAAACGGGATACGTCCTCAACTTTGGGAAAAGGTAACTTGGTATTGTTTATGTCATTTCCTACTCACCTCTACTCGAGTCTTGTGATGGATAGGCAAGGCATTTCATCTCCGGTCTTCCACGACAACGACGGCATGAACAACTACATCACCAAAATGCCCATCTTTGGACTACAACGAGCAATGCGAGGCATTGAGCGACTCACCACCGACATTCATCAACTTGAAGCACGGACAAGAGACTACCTCGACACAAAGTTGGCCGAACAAAGGGATCAAGTACGAGACATGATGGCCAACTACAAGTCTTCCTCCCCTTCATCATTTTCAAGGTGGCGATGCTCAAGTGGCCAATCTTCGAAACGTCATCGAGCTCCAGCACTACAACACCATCAATATGAAGATTCTTGCGATGCGTACACCTACAAGTCCCAAAAAGCTCTACATCAAGCTATGACCAAACTTCATGAGCACAAGAGAAGACCGCGAGACAAGCACCACCAAGACGGAGCTACGATTACTACGACCACTTCGGCATCTTCGCCAAGTGTCATCAAGGCATCTTCGCCTTTGGACGTATGTCATCTTCGGCTACCTCCGACGAGTACACCTACTTCGGCCTTCCTCCACGGTGAAGGTGACGAGATGATCGAGCATGGGATTTTCCCTTCGGTCATGGAGGAGAGCGATGATGTGCCATCTTCGGCCTTCATCCACGGTGACGACGACGAGATGGTTGAGCATGGGATTTTCCCTTCGACCATGGCGACTTATGATGACTTGAGTGACTTGTGCCACCATATTGAGAGTGAGAGTGACTTCACCACTAGCCCCATATATGACGAGTTGCCCCAATTCCCATGTGAGGAGAGCCACCACCACCACCACTTGAGTGATTTGAGTGACTCCACCATATGTGACATTGAGTGCACCTACCTTGAGGGAGTGAGTGAGCCACCAACACATAGAGAGAGTGAGGTAGTTGATAGGGCATGCGAGGCCATTTCGATTTATAACAACTTAACCTCTACCTCTATTGTGTCTTCTCATTTGGTGCTAGGTCCCATATATGATGATGCGCTGATCCGCGACGACTTCGTCCTTCCTATGGACAAGACGATGGCCATGGTGGAATATGATGCACCCCCACATGGTTCCATCAAGATGAAGATGATGACCACCATTTGGTCTTTGCCACCTCACCTACACCGCTTAAGTGGAATAAACAAGGTAACATAGGTGAAGGTGATGCTCTAGTCCCACTAGTGGACATCCTTGGTATTGATTGCTTGCATGATGTTGATCCACCTATTACCATGCTTCATGCTAGTGTGACTTCCCCATGTGATGATTTACCCATTTATGATGAGTTTGATGATTGCGATGAGGAGCCTATTAGTTGTGATGCCATGTTACATAGGATTTCTTGTGATAATTCTCTTGGTCACATCATGTTTGAGAATCCGCTTGACTTGTCATATGCTATGCATGAGATCACTCATATGTCTTATTTGCAATCTCATTATAGTGACTATGCATATTCCATTAAAATAAATCCAATTTGCACATATGGCATAGATGACAAGCCCATGTTTATTGGCATTTGTTTTTCTTGTGATGATATTGATATGATCCCTTTGCATCATTTATCTCATATGCCATGCACTACAGGAATCAGCTACTTTGCCGCCTGCCATGGCGGACGGCAAATGCATGAATGGCGGACGGCAAACGTGGATGGCAAAGAAAGGTCCGGTAAAGAGCTACGTTGCCTTCCACTTTTGGTGGCTGACGGCAAAGGGTCTTTTTCCATCAGCAGCGGACGGCAAAGAACACTGACGGCAAAAATTATGTTGTTAGCCCGTTAGGTGGCTAACGGCAGGACTTTGCCGTCCGCCGCTGACGGCAAAATTCTTCCTGCCTTTGCTGTCTGCCACTATAGGCAAACTGACTAAATGGGTCAGCTCCCAGGAAGCACAGTTGGCTGCCACGTGCCTCATTTTCCGTCCGCGGCTGTTGGTAAAGAGGCCATTGCCGTCGGTGGCGGACGGCAAAGAGCCTGCATATTGGCTCTTTTTTCTGTTTTTTTAATCCAACAATTTTCACAGCAAATATATATGACATATATAGATATATTTCACAGGGCTATTTAACAGCACATAAGTTTCATCGTACATACATATATAGTTCCATCCATTCATACATAGCAAGTTGCAACCATATGGAAGTTGCACATACACATAAGTTGCAACCATTAGGAAGTTGCACATACATATTACAATGCAAAGTTTCATCAAGATAGCAAGTTCCATCGTAGCAAGCTAGAAGAATACTAGAAGAGAATGAAATAAAAAACAAGCACTCCATCATAGCAAGCTAGCTTCCGAGAAGTGAATGAAATCTGCAAAATGGCAAATAAGAAAGTTAGGAAAAGGTGACTAGAAGAAGAAGACTAGAAGAAGAAGCACGCCATCGTTTGTGAGGTAACTTAGGTGAAATGGATCGTTTATGAGCTAACTTAGGTAAAATGCATCATTTTAGAGCTAACATAGGTAAAATAGATCGTTTATGAGCTAACTAAGCTAATTATGCCGTTTTTACATAAGTAAGCTAACTAAGCATATTATAACTAACTTAGGTCATTTTGGAGGAAACAAAGCTAAGTATAGATCGTTTTAGAGCTAACTTAGGAAAAATGGCTGGTTTTGGAGGTCAGTAAGCTTATTAAGTCATTTTGGAGGAAAAGAAGCTAACTCTAGGTCATTAAGGTAAGCATATTGGAGGAAATAAAGCTAAGTCTAGGTCTTTATGCATTTGTTAAGCAAAAAACTAGAGAAACTTACCTTGATCATGGAGGTGTAGGAGCGGGTTGGCTCGTGCCAGTAGCTGGAGAAGGATCGTGTGATGCTTCTGTGGAGTTACGCTACACCAAAGATCATTTCCAATGTTTCGTTAGCATGATGACACTCAAATGTTAAGACTAGCAAGTAACATCCATTCAAATTAAACTCAGTGTGGTCTCAGGAGCAATCTCTGGATCAATGGCTATGGAGCCATGGGACCTCCCGCCACTAGATATCATCACCTGCTCTGGATCAATGGGAATCTGGCTCGGGTTAAACTCCTCCCCTTTCCTCGCCTTCCCCTTGACTTGCTTGTAACAGGCAGTATGGGCCATGGCATACAGGTCGTACCCCTCTGGCACCTTATCCGTCTTATTGTAGCATGCCTGAAAGAGAGAAACAAAGTAAATTAGTAATTAAAGGGCTCAAGCTAGCATGATGAATGAATTGCATTAATTATGAAGCAAACCACATACCCAATTCCACCCGAACTGATATAAGCTGGAGCTACCTTGATGGTGTGGCACACCTTCAATTTGGGCATGTTTGTCCTTGGTCTCAGTCGGCTCCCCTTCCATCTTTCAACACCTGCCATGACAAAGAGTAAACGAAATTAGTACAACATAAAAAAATACCGACATGAATAATAATATGTATATCACTTAAGTGTATCATCATCAAGTACAACATAAAAAAATTGAATACCTAACACTACTAATAATCTCGATCAGTATCATCAATAAATGCATAATCATCATCATCACTATAATCAATGACGGGCTCATAGGGTTCAGTGGCATCAACATGTGGAAGGCCACCTTTACATAATCGGTCAAGCATTGACAGGTCATCCGCAGCAGTAACCTCTTCTTGTTCTGGCTCTTCTTGTTCCTCCTCTGGGGTGATGTGGGATTCACTGTCGCTGTCTACTTCAATGTTTTGGGGTGAAGTATACCGGTTCTTGAAACGCTTTTTGGAAAGACATGTCTCTTGGAAGAATTCTCCTTCATATGTGTCTGGGTTAATGTGAGGTTCATAATCCTCTTCCTTTGTGGGAGATAGTCTAGCACGTGGCGGCACTTCATAAACGACATCCCAACCTTTCGGATTTGGATTAGTTTGGCAGGCCCACGGTAGATAGAATACTTGGGTCGCCTGTTGAGCCATAATATAGACATCAGGATCTAAATGGGTGCTTTGGTTGATTTCAACTAGCCCTATATGTGTCACGCCCAATATGCGACCCTATCCAAAAGGAACTCGAAGGTCCCACCAAGGATATACCCGCATATTGAAATGCTTTTGCAAGGTGGATATCATTACATCAACATTACATAATAGATGGGGATACATACAAAAGGCATACAATGCCACACGAATACAACATCATCATACATAAGAGCATCATCCGACTATGGATGAAACACAAATAGAAACTCAAACGACATCCACCCTGCTAGCCTAGGCTGCCGACCTGGAACCTATCCCCTGATCGAAGAAGCAGAAGAATAACTCAACGCAAGCAAGCATCGCTCTCGCATCATGATCATCGCACAACCTGTACCTGCAACTGTTGTTGTAGTGATCTGTGAGCCACGAGGACTCAGCAATCCCATTACCATGGGTATCAAGACTAGCAAATCTTAAAGGGAAAGGAAGGGGTAAAGTGGTGAGGCTGCAGCAGCGACTAATCATATATGGTGGCTAACATACGCAAATAAGAGCGAGAAGAGAGCAAAGGAATGGTCGTGAAGCTAGCAATGATCAAGAAGTGATCCTGAACTCCTACTTACGTCAAACATAACCCAAAACCGTGTTCACTTCCCGGACTCCGCCGAAAAGAGACCATCACGGCTACACACGCGGTTGATGCGTTTTAATTTGGATCTGGTGTCAAGTTATCTACAACCGGACATTAACAAATTCCCATCTGCCTATAACCGCAGGCACGGCTTTCAAAATATTATACCCTGCAGGGGTGTCCCAACTTAGCCCATGATAAGCTCTCGCGATCAATGAAGGATATACCTTCTCCCAGGAAGACCCGATCAGACTCGGAATCCCGGTTTACAAGACATTTCAACAATGGTAAAACAAGACCAGCAAAGCCGCCCGATGTGCCGACAAATCCCGATAGGAGCTGCACATATCTCGTTCTTAGGGCAACACCGGATGAGACTAGCTACGAGTAAAACCAACCCTCAAGTTGCCCCGAGGTGGCCCCGCAGGCAGCTCAGTTCGGACCAACACTTAGACAAGCACTGGCCCAGGGGGGCTAAAATAAAGATGACCCTCGGGTTGGCCGACCCAAGGGAAAGGTATAGGTGGTGGTGAGGCAAATGGTAAAACCAAGGTTGGGCCTTGCTGGAGGAGTTTTATTCAAAGCGAACTGTCAAGGGGGTCCCATAAATCACCCGACCGCGTAAGGAACGCAAAATCCGGGAACATAACACCGGTATGACGGAAACTAGGGCGACAAGAGTGGAACAAAACACCAGGCAAAAGGCCAAGTCTTCCACCCTTTACCAAGTATATAGATGCATTAATAATATAAGAGATATTGTGATATCCCAACCAAAATCCTGTCCACCATGGAGAAATCTTCAACTTCACCTGCAACTAGTAACGCTATAAGAGGGGCTGAGCAAAGCGGTAACATAGCCAAGCAACGGTTTGCATAGGAAAGGTGTCAAAGGTTCGAGGTTCATGGCAATATGGGAGGCTTGATGAGCAAAAGATAGGTAACGCAGCATAGCGATAGAACGAAGCAACTAGCATAGCAATGATAGTAGTGAGATCCAGGGTAGCGGTCATCTTGCCTGAAATCCCGCTAGGAAGAAGAACGAGTCCATGAAGGAGATGAAGCCACGAAGACGAACCAAGCGTAGACGAACGAATCCTCACGATCGCAACGCAAACGGGAACTATCGAGAAGAAGCACACACATAGTAAACACACCACACATGAACATGACATGATGCACAAACACGTATGATGCATGTCAAGGCTACATGAAGCTACTCATGGCAAGAGATGATGCAAACAAGCGCAACACATCAAGACAAGTTTAAATGAGTCCGGGAGTGACATATAACAATTTCGGTAAGTCCTCATATGCAAATTTCGAAGTTGGTCCAGATCTGAATAAACCTTATGTTCAAGTTGTTAAACAGCAAGTTAAGATGCACAAAGGTGATCTACACGAGATTCTAGTCAAGTTACATATAAAGTTCATTTAGTTCGGAGCTACGGCCTAGAAGATATGAGCAAAACAAGTTAAACATGGCATTGATGCAAAATGCATACAAACATCAAGCAAACACCTCAAAACATGGATGCAACATGATAATATGAAGCTACATGCAAAACTAAGAAAGTTTCATGTAGAGCACACTCAAAACGGAGCAACGGTTCAACACACACACATGAAACAAGTTTAAAGGACAAGCTGTCCAAAACAGCAACTAGGCATATTGCAAGCATCAAAACAACATGCTAAAGCACCACAACATGATAAAAAAAGGCATGGGCATGATGTACAGGTAAAGCATAACAAAACATGAACACTGAGCTATCTCCATAAATCACTAGAACATGCTGAAATACACATGGCCAGATTGCAAATAATAACAGTTCAAACTTTGCAGAAAATAACATCAGGTTGCAATGTTTAGAGCTATCAAACAACATGTTACAGGAACTTATAATGGCAAAAAAAGGCATGGCATGGTTCTACTCAAAGCATAGATCAAAAGTCCCTTAGTGATCATAAGCCAAAAAGGATCAGAAAATATGATGGCACCCATGTAAACATACAAGTTATAATACAGATTCAAACATGGCAGAAACAGAATTATGAAGGCATGTTTATGATCTTGTGCAACTCACTACAGAGCAATACATGGCATGGCAAGGCAACAAACAGTAAGAAGACATGTTTATGAAACAAACCAAGCCAAGAACAAGTTCATGGCATGCAAGGATCAACTACAACAACCTTGGCAAAATTGAATAACATGTAAACAATCTGCCAGGAAACATTTTGTAGCAAAAGTAGAGCACGAAAATGACATGCTAAACTACTCCATAATTGCAGCCAGGGGCATGAATGGATAGAGAACAACCATATGTTCAAAACATCCTTACTGAAGTATCTCAAAATATGCATGGATCTCTCTGTAGCATCAAGTTTACATGGCATCAAAATAACAGCAGAACAGGGACTAAAAACAGCAACATCACGATGCCTAGTTTGCATGCTTGTGCTAGTCACCACATTGATCACAAAAATACATGGTAAGCACCTCTGTAAAGAAGACATGGCATAGTTCAAAACACATGTAGACATCAACCTCATAGGATGCACATCAATCATGGCAAAAATGACAAAAGTGCATGTTCTGTTAACAGACAGCAGCCAACATTATGAAGCACTCTTGCAACGATGATTCAGGCATCAAGATGAGCTCAAATGAACATGATGCAATGGAATGAAATAATGTACTCGTTGAGACGAACAATTTGACATATTACACGCACGAAACGGAGCTACCGATGCAGATGAACATGGCATGATAATGTCACAGATTCGGGGATTAGCAGATTTTACCTCCGCGAAAGTCAACGCGGGACGGAGGGATCCGGGATGGGGAGGCGCGTTTGGTTTGACGGGCTGGTGGATCTCGTCTCGATCCTACCGGAGACGAAATCCGGCGAGCGGGGCGGCGGCTCCGGCGAGCTGGGGGGCGTGGGGGATCACTGGAGGTCGAGGAGGACCGGCGGGGCGCGGGGTGGTCGGATCCGGCCGGCTCCTTGCCGGATCTGGCCAGAGGAAGGGCTGGCGCGGTGGAGGGCGACGAGGAGCTCCAGCTCGGGCCGACGAGGAGCTGCGGGCGGCGGCGGCCAAGTGGCCGGCGCGAGGGGCG
>NC_041387.1:336691270-336695947 GCF_002162155.2 Triticum dicoccoides | reverse complement strand
AACCGGGCCGGGTGGGCCGCGCCTGGGCCCGGCGGGCCGGCGCCGGCGCGCGGAGGAGAGAGAGGGAGGCGCGGGCTAAGGTGGTGCGGTGGGATTGGGCGAGGCGGCGGCGGAGCTGAGGTGGCGGCCTCCGATTCGTCGGAGCGACGTGGAGGCTGGACATGTCCAGCGGGGTTGGACATGTCCGGCGCGCGAGGGGAGCGGGGCTAGGGTTTCGTCTGCGAAAATGGACGGGATGACGTATTTATAGATTCTGGGAGCTAGGGGAGTCCAGATGAGGAGCGGTTTTCGGCCACGCGATCGTGATCGAACGACCGAGAGCATGGAAGGGGTTTGGATGGGTTTTTGGCCAGTTTGGAGAGGTGTTGGGCTGCAAGACGAAAGAGGCTTTTACGGTTACCCGGTTAACCGTTGGAGTATCAAACGAACTCCAAATGGCACGAAACTTGACAGGCGGTCTATCGGTGCTATACCAAGGCCACTTGACAAGCCTCGGTTCCATTTCGAGAAAGTTTAACACCCGCTCACAACTGGAGACAAAAGGGGAACGCCGGAGGGCATAGGAGTGCCGGATTGCAAAATGGACAACGGGGAAATTGCTCGGATGATGAGACGAACACGTATGCAAAATGAAATGCACATGATGACATGACAATATGCAACACGCAATAAAATGACATGGCAATGACGGTGAATAACTAGCAGACACCTGGCGCATCGGATCCGGGGCGTTACAATATGTTCATGAGTCCTTCTAGTCTCCTTCGGCTGAAACCAATAACATTTGAAGACTACGACATTCGGTGGGTTTTCACCATAGAATAGAAGTTCATAAATTGCTTCAACTCCCCATAATACTCGGTACCTCCTTCGCCGATAGCAGATACACAACAATTTGTAGACTTTCGGTCGGCCATAGATAGCTCTTTGCCATAGGTACGAAAGTGATACCCGTTGATGTCGTATTTGTCAAATGAACGGACCTTATAGTGAAAACCATTAGCGACTTGTCTCAGTTCGGCGTCCATAGACTCTAAATTAGCCTACAAGTTTAATATGAAAGGATTGTTGCATTACACACAAATTAGCAAATGAAATGAAATTGTCTAATAGAATTTACCGTCTGTTTGAACCAAGAGATGAAACCGGGATAGCCGCCTCCTTGCTTTGCAAGAAGCTCATACTCTTCGACGAAATCCTTTTGGATCACCGCTCCATACGAGAATAGGGCGACGTATCGACTGTATGAAATATCCAGGAATAAGAACTTACTCGATGTACGACAACACTTCTATCAGGTTGTTGAAGATATACAACGAAATGCTCCACCATTCTTCGTTATCCAAAGATATTGGATTTGAAACACTGGCTGGTGTGAGATTCCCTTTGAATAGGCTGAGGTTGGATCCACCCTTTTTAGGCTCGTCAGCATTGTACCAAGGCTTCGGATTATGCAAATGACGATTTTTGGTTTCGTAGTTTGCTGTCACGAAGTTTGCCGCCTCCTCAGTGATGAATGCCTCAGCCATCGACGCTTCAATTCTACATTTATTTTTACATTTTTCTCGAAGCATCTTATGCATCCTCTCAGTTGGGTAGCACCAACGATTTTGCACGGGCCCCCCCAATCTTGCCTCGGTCGGGAGATGCAAAATCAAATGCTGCATTGGATTAAAGAAGCCCGGTGGAAAGATCTTCTCTAACTTGCAGATCAACTCCGGCGCTAACTCTTCCATTTCTTCTAGCATGCCAGGCGATAGTTCTTTCACAGAAAGAACACGGAAGAAATAGCTGAGTTCTGCCAGTACTAGCCATTCATCCTCAGGGATGAAGCCACGCAACATCACCGGCATTACCCGCTCAATCCATATGTGCCAATCATGACTCTTGAGACCAAATATCTTCAATTTATCAAGACTCACTCCCCTCTTTAGATTCGCTACATACCCATCGGGGAACATCAACTACATTTTCACCCACAAGATAATTTCCCTCATAGCTGGCCTTCCAAGATTGAACCATGCCTTTGGCTTCGTCCAGTTCTACTTTCCTTTCGGTTCTTTCATGTTTTGTAACGGCCTATCACATAGCACCTCCAGATCGACTCTAGCCTTAGTATTATCCTTTGACTTCCCATCTATGCCGAACAATGTACCAAAAAGTGCCTCGGCGATATTCTTCTCAGTGTGCATCACGTCGATGTTGTGTGGGCAAAGGAGGTCTTTTAAGTAAGGCAGATCCCATAAGCATGTTTTGTGAGTCCAGGCGTGCTCAGAATTATACCCCTTGAAGTTCCCTGGATGCTCTGGATCTGGCTCGAGAGCGTTTAACTGATCCAGGGTCTGTTGGCCTATCAACGCAGGTCGTGCAGAGTTTTTTACAACTCTACCTCTGATGAAGTTCTTCTTGTCTTTCCTGAACTTATGGCGAGGATCCAGGAACTGTCTATGCATGTCGAAGCAAGAAAACTTACGACCGGCCTAAAGCCAACGAAACTAAAGAGCTCCCTTGCATGTGGGGCACGGGAACCTTCCATGCACACACCAGCCAACGAATAGCGCATACACCGACAAGTCATGCGTCGAGTACATGTACCAGACACGCATTATGAAGTTTCATTTGCTATAGGCGGCGTATGTCTTGAACCCATTATCCCAGGCTTCTTGCAATTCTTCCTTAAGCGGCTGCATGTACACATTCATATTTTTCCCCGGATAGTTGGGCCCTGGAATTATCAACGTCAGGAAAATGTTCTTTCTTTGCATAATCTGTTCGGGGGGGAGATTGAGTGGAAAGACAAATACGGGCCAACAACTGTATTGGGCTGCTGTCATACCAAACACACTAAACCCATCCGTGCTGATGCCGACTCGAGGATGCCTCGGATCTGCCGCTTTGTCAGCATGTAATTCATCAAACTTTTTCCACGCAACACCATCCGATGTGTGTACCATCATCAGATTCCCATCTGCATCTAGTTCGGTTCTTTTGCCTGTTTTGTGCCATGTCATCTGTCTGGCCGTCTCTTCGACCATGAAAAGACGTTGAAGTCTTGGTACGATTGGCATATATCGAAGAACACTAACAGGGATTTTGGTTTGTGTCTTCTCACCCATACCATTGTCTACCACAATATACCTGGAAGACTTGCAAATGGGATAATAGTTCAAGTCCACATAGTCAAGCCTAAATAAGGCACATCCTTTCTCACATGCATGTATCTTCTCATAGGGCATCTTCAGTGCATGGAGGATTTTGTCCGACTGGTACAGGTTTGCAGGCATTACATGGCCTTTGGGTAGAAAGCGTCCAAATACTGTCAGAATTGCGTCGTAGCATTCTCTGCCCAGGTTGAACTGAGCCTTTAGAGCCATTACTTGTGAGATGGCATCCAACTGACAAAGCTCAGTGTGCTCGTGGAGCGGACGTTTTGAAGACTCCAACATTTCATTGAAGGCCTTTGCAGATTCCTCCATCTCCTCGTCCGAATCCCGAGCATCATCATAGTCTTGCACCATGTTTTCCATCCCGGTACCATGCTCGTCGGTGCAAGGACGATCCACCTCAGCTCGGTCACGTGGGGCAGACTCACCATGAAATGTCCACACCGTATAATCGGGCATAAAACCATTCTTCTGCGGGTGTTTGCCCATTTCAGCCTCTGTCCTCTTTTCCCAATTGCCGCACCGGAAACAGGGGCACCAGGTTTTCCTCTGGCCATTTGCAAATGCGGCTTGCACAAACCCCTTGGTTTTTGTGAACCATTCAGCGCTCTATTTGTTCTGACCAGCGTGACCGGTATACATCCACGCACGATCACTCATCTTGATTTTTAGAGCTACTGGACACACAACAATTATATATATAATTCACCATGTATATATTCATTAGTTGATCTACTTTGTCAATTTTATTACGTCCATGCAACCTACACTCTAATAGGTAATGATAGGTCCTAATCCCACCCGAGTATGTGTAGATTGGGTTCATTTTCCCATGCTATGCTCCGGATCCGACGCAAAATTTTGGCAGCACCTCCCCGCTGTTCTCCTGATACACGTCTCTGCAATAAACAGAGAGGATGTGTACCCGGAGAACAACAAGGGAGGCACTGACGAAATTTATGCGTTGGATCCGGAGCAAAGCATATGGGAATATGAACCTAATCTACACATACTCGGGCTGTCCATGGATAGCGTTGGACAATTTGGAAGAATCAAGGTTATAAATATGCAAATGCATGCATATTTATAACTATGATGCTTTCGAACGGGAGACACATATTGGTTATGCATACTGATGATTCAAGACACATATATAGCTAGCTATCAAATTTCATCGGCAAGAACACCGGAATAGAGCAAATAATTAATGGGGGAGGAGGACATGTCATTTGTGCTCACCCACGAACGAAGGGGCAGAGCTTGTCAAACGCACGGCGAGGTCGTCAAACACCAAACCTCGCAGCGGTGAAATAACTGTACATTTAAATCAACCCGATCAACACAATTATATATGATGTTTTTCATAACAAAATCGAAAAATATATGACCTAACTAATAATTCACAAATATAAGAACCCGTCGGCCTCGGGGGGTCGGGTGTCGGGGTGTCTGGGTGTCGTGTCGGGGTCGGGGTGTGCTGTCGGGGTCGGGGTGTTAGGGTCAGGGGTCAAGG